>NC_048304.1:105098531-105209297 GCF_013100865.1 Trachemys scripta elegans | reverse complement strand
CCCCCCCCCCCCCCCCCCCCCCCCACCACACACACACACACACACACACTCCTCTAACCTCCAGTCCAAGGATCAGGGCTTCTTTCTACGACACACTGTACAAACATATGGGGGGGAGGGATAGCTCAGTGGTTTGAGCATTGGCCTGCTAAACCCAGCGTTGTGAGTTCAATCCTTGAGGGGGCCACTTGGGGATCTGGGGCAAAATCAGTACTTGGTCCTGCTAGTGAAGGCAGGGGGCTGGACTCAATGACCTTTCAAGGTCCCTTCCAGTTCTAGAAGATGGGATATCTCACATTGGTAGACACAGAGGAGAGGGGTGTGAGGAAGGCAAAGAGTAACAGAAGTCAGACCGTATGTTTACAGGGGTTAGCTATTGTGCAACTTAATGGTTCCAGACAGTTCAAAATCATCATAAATGAAAAACAAATAAACATAATCTGATATCCTCTACTGGCAATCAACCCAACCATCATCATTGACACTGACATTTAACTAATACTGGGTTTTCAGAATTCTAGTACTCTAAATAATAGAGGAAAACAATACTAAAAACAAGTGTGACCTAGTTTGTTCTTAGCAAGGTAGAAGGTCAAGCAAATAGCAAAAGGTACATATTTGGCCTTCAACGTTCTATTTAATCATAACTTCTGCCTCATGGAGTGTACCCCTATATTTCCAGAGTTGTTACTCTAACAAGCCAGTTCATTTGTCATTAATAAAATTAATTCATCCAGTAATACGTCTCAATCTATTTTAACAAAACCAAATGAAAGTCAAAATCCACTTAAATGTAATGCAACAAGCATTAAAATTGGGAAACTTCTTTCAAAATCAAAAAAGGGAAAGCTGAAGAATCTTCCATCTATTTTCCTTTTACCGATGACTCCAAAGTAGTATTTTTCAGATTGAGGCAGAGAAGAAACCAATTCAGTAAAGGAATCTAAATCTTTCTATATAGTTTAGGCCTTGATCCTGCAAATGACTCCACATGGCTGGACCCACTGTTCCTGTGCAGAGCCCTAAATGAGACACTTCACAGATGCAGTTAAAGGATCTGACCCTTGGTTCCAAAACCCTGACCTGGCCCTCCAAACAGGCACAGGAGTAGCTTCACTCAAGTAAGCAAAGTTATCCCCATGCACGTGTGGAAGATCAAGCCACATATACTAAGTACACTGCATGTGCGTCTGTGCGTATATAGATCTAAGTTTATTAATTTTACTTAAGGGTTTGTTGTAAGTATTTTGTTTACATTTCCCTTCCAATATTTCTTTAGAAACTGTGATACCACATTTTTTTAAATAGACACACTTGTCATCCCCTCCACACACACTAACAAAAGCCCCATACTTTTACAGGTCATAAGAAACATATAATTAAATTAACAGATGCATATTTCTGCCTTCTCTCCTATCTGTTTTCCTTGAACGCTATGCCAGATAGCAAATAAAAATCTGCATTTAAATAGAATATTTTTAATGTATGAAAGTGGGCGGCCTGAGGGTAAAAGGTATTGCATTCAGCTCGCCATAGTCACAAAATTGCATTCAAAATGTGACACTGCATTTTAAAAAATTCATTGAATATTTTTGATTTGTCATTCTATTACTTTCATTTTATTGTAAAAAAAAACCTTAGTCCAATAGTTTTTGTATCAAAGAATGTTAATAAAAATATTGTGATATGACATCGTTTTATCAGTTTAATTTTGAGAAAAGATTACATTCAATCAGATCTCATAAGTCACCATCTCTGATAATTCCTGCTATTATTCAGTGTGAAATTCAAGCAGTCTGAATTTATTAACATAAGTTGTTACAAATCTGCATTTTTAGACTTTGTCATAAAACGCAGCAGTCCAAACTCAGTGACCTGAATCTAACAGCCTTTCATGTGAAGTGGCCTTGCTATGCAGCTTCTCCTAACCCCTTACTTCTTTTATGGGTCAGGATACAGACACTACTTGCACTCTTCACTACTGACTGGGTCATAGTGAGAGAAAATATGAGCTAATCAAGGATCAGCAGTGCTTGATCACATTTAGGATGTGACTGTGCAAATGCTAACGAACATAGGCTCTGATCCAGCAAAGCACTTAAGCACGTGCTTAATTATAGGTACGTTAGTAGTCCCATTTGAGGACATCAGAATTACTCCTGTTTAAAGTTAAGCATGGGATTAAATGCATGGCTGGATTGGGGCCATAGTGCCTACATGTGTGAATAATTTCATTCAAGTTAACGGGACCCCTCAGTACACTCATTAGTGTCTGCTGGATTTGGCCCTGAATTTTCTTCAGATTGCATAGGCCTCTAGCAATGAGCAGAAGAGTGAGACCATGTTAGCACCAAATGACGTATGTTATAAAACAGGTGTCACATTATATTGGACAGACCACAGAAAGACAAAAATAAACCATTTTTGACACTGCATTATCAGGACAGCACCTCCAGGAAAAAACCTGTTGATTTCTAAATTATCAAAATGAGACAACATTAAAATGACACATGCACTAAAGGGTCCGGTCCTGCTCCCTTTGAACTCAATGGCAAAACTCCCACAGAATTCAGTGGGGGCAGAATCAAGCCCTAATTTAGAAAAACTCCTCTAGTTTAATGAGGACCTTAACCCCTGCAATACAATCCTGGCTGGAACACTGAACAATTTAGTATCTTACAAAATACTCTGTACGCCATTCATTCTAACGGTATGTCTACACTGCAATTAAAATCCCGTGGGTGGCCCATGCCAGCTGACTCAGGTTCACAGGGCTTGGACTAAGGGGCTGGTAATTGCAGTGTAGACGTTCAGGATTGGGCTGCAGCCCAGGCTCTGGGATTCTCTCACCTTGCAAGGTCCCATAACCCACACTGCAGCCTGAGCCCAAATATCTACACTGCAATTAAACAGCCCCTTACCCAAAGCCCCAGGAGCTCGACTCAGCAGACACGGGCCAGCCGTGTGTGTCTAATCGGAGTATAGATGTAAGGGGCCTGTCCTTTCTCCACTGTTTGATGGAGAGGTGTTCTCGCTAGCCTTTATCAGAGTAACCCTACTGCTGTCCACCCAGAGTGTTGCTTTGCACAGCAAGGAGAAGGCTCTCATTTAAACAGCTTTAAGTTCATGAGCCTAGATTTCCTGTGCAGGAAGTTACACCTAAGAACTGCTTTCTGAACATTTTCCATGGATCTAATCTGAGAATTGCTTACCTACATTGTCATTTATGTCAGATAAGGGACTTGGTTGCAATATGGATACTCATTTTTCGAGAGTAGATGCACTCCTACAGAAAGTTAAACTCACTGGGCCTGATTCTGCTCTCATTCACCCTGATTTTACACAAATGCAAACGCCATTAACTTGAACCTTCAACAGAATTGCTCTTGATGCAGCCAAAGAGAATCAAACCTGCACACAAAGATTGAGTGGTAATTATTTTATGTTATTAGGGAGCTGCAACCGTTGAAGTTTCTCGATGTCCAGGAGCATACTGGTGAGAGTTCAAACATTAAGGTCTAGTCTGTACCAGAAAAGGTTTGCTGGTATAGCTATACCCACAAGCCCTTCTACTGTACACACAGCTGGTACTGGCAAAAATGTGCTTTTGACAGTATAACGTACATCAGTTCCCTGAGCAAAATAAACTGTACTGGCAAAAACGATTTTATAGGTGTGTCTACACATGGTCTTTTGCCAGGATAAAAAAAGGTTGCAAAAAAGTCACACCCCCTAACCGACATCATTATCCTGGCTAAAGTTTCTAGTGTAGACCTGGCCTAAAATTTTCCAGTCCCTGCAGAAAGCCAAACTCTGTGCAGTCATTGGCAATGAATTGTGCAAAGCTCATCCGTATTGCCAGCCCCTGATAAACTCACTCCAAAATTCAGCCCTGAGGCCAATAGACTGTAATATTTAATTTCCACCCTTTCCTTAACCTTAACAGATGAGATTTCTCTTATGTTTAAAGAACAAACTGCCCAACAAACTCTGCCTTTAGAAAACCTGAAAATAAAAACAAAATTCCAAATTGATGGATGAGTCATCAACACCAAATTTCCAAGTAAGCAGTTAGCTTTAAGAATATCCTGCCAAAAAAAAAAAAAAAAACCCAAACCAAGTAAAATTTAATAAAAAGCACTCTGCAGGTGGCAGCCTCAGGTCCAGTCTACATCATAAAATATAGCGTAACCAGCTCCCCTAACACAACATGGCCTGACCTTGTGTAGCTAAGAGTCTTTCAGAAGCATATAACCGAGGAATGTGATTTCATGGACTTCGCAGGGCTGTAGGAGGATTTGTTAACACAATTACAACATTTTCATTTAAACACATTAAACATAAAACCCACTGATCCCACCATGTAGGCTGCTTGATAAATAATTACAGGTATTAGCAACACCTACATAGTTAAAGTTGCCTAATACTTTCCATCGTAAGCTCCTGTTTTCAGTTACTTATAACTCTGCCAAATTTTTAACCATTTGGGATATTTTCTATGTTGGCTCTCTGCCTCAGGCTGAATTTTATTTTTAAGTGTCAGCAAAAAGAAGTTAGCAACTTCCAAGAAGGACGGGAAAGAGGTAGTTTTGCCAGACACAAACTGTTTTAACTATCTTCAAAGAGCTCTAGCACCTCCATGATTTGGAGAGCAGGCATTTGTCTGATGGGGCACAGTCCAAGAAGTCCCCTTTGCAAAGCCACCAAGATTTGAGAGTTAAAAGCCTCTGAAAATCATCACTTGCACATGTTCAGTAAAGCTTCTTCTCTCATCATTCCTTCTGCACTGAGCGCACCCCCAGGTCCCCCCGGAGCCTTGTGTATAGTGATCCCAGAGCTAGAGCTCTGGACTGATGGCTGCCACAGCAGCAGCCACTACTATTCCCTTATCCCCCCTGGAGTAGGGAGAGGCAGGGAATCAGGAAGACCATGAGTTGTAGTATCAGCTGTTCCACTAACCGGTGTGCACTTCACAGCCCTTATCGAGCCACGCCTCATAGCCCAGCCTTAGGAAGCAGGCAGGCACTATTCATCCATTTTACCCCGGAGAGCTGGGTTCTATCCCTACCTCTGCCACAAACTCTCTAAGTGATGTCTGGAGAAACTATCTAAAGACCTTCATGCACGGAAGCTGAATTAAGGTTGCATGGGCAACTTAACTTTTGACATTTACTAACTTTTAAGTGTCTGATTTTGCAACCGTAATGTTCTTTTAACATAGTTTTTTTAAAAATTTAATTTAAAAAAATTAAATGCAAAACAGCTCCAGAATCTCCATTGCATGCAACTGTACAGGAAGAGAGGCTGTCTTTCAAGCAGGCAAGTCCCAAGTCATAGGTCAAAAACCAAACATCTGAAATTTCACCCAGAAACTGACAGGAAGCTATGATTCGGTTCTGGCTCCAGAACGTGTTAATCATATTAGGTACTACTATTCTGTAACCAGACCTCCCAATCAAGTGTATTTTCTAACACACATGGGACCTATTACATATAAGCAGGGTTGTTCTCTCTTCACCTCATCTTCCTCCTTTACCTACTCAACTCTGAATCTAGCCACAGAAAAAGATTCGCACACCTCCATCTGATCAGAATCACATAACAGCTCATCTTACCTAGCCCCCCCTCTCCCCCCCGTTCCCCTGATCTTTCAGCAGACACACATTGAATGTTCACCTGAGAATTATAAGCAACACTCCCACACCAGAGCCAGTAACCTCTCCACTTCCAGGCATTCAGATCAACATTTCCACAACACCATCCATCAGTCTGAAAAGCAGAAAGACTAAGGACACTCCCAAATCTAGGCCTTGATGGGGCTTCAAACGAGTTTGTGCTTACGTTTCTCTTTGCAGGATCGAGGTTAAAGTGCGATCAAAAGGCTGCACTGAAAGTTAACGGACCCCTGGAAACATCTTCTAGAGAAGATGCGGTGGAGGAAGATGACAAGAATGATGAAGACGGTAGCCTTCTCTTCTATAAAGCCTTAGATGGAGGCCAACAATAGGAACGAAGAACCTAGGAACACAGAGGGCATGTCTGAAACAAAAGATGGTCTGCACACAGAAGCAGCCTGATCCCATCCCTTCTTCTCCCACCAGCTTCCTCAAGACAATCTTATTCCCAACACAGTGATCACAACATTGTGGATGCTCCAACAAGGAAATGGATAATAAAAAGCTAGTAAGATAGGTAACTTAACACAATCAAGTTTGTAGTACCCATAGCACGTGAAACCACATATTCAAATCCCATCAACACAATCAAGTTTGTAGTACCCATAGCACCTGAAACCACATATTCAAATCCCATCAAGGGCAACTCAGCCCTTTATTTCCACCACCCCTGAGGAACAGAAATGGAAGTTTGCTGCGTGTGTCTGCCTGGTGGGGAGGAATTTCTTCACAATGAAACTTTAATATCTGTAGTCCAGCCTGCTCTATATGAATATTAAAGAGCCTATAGTGCTTTTGTTCATTTGTTTTTAAAGAGGATGGATTTGCCCAAAGGTACCTAGGAACAATTTCTTTTGCACTAAGCTGGATGACTGCTGACCTCTTTCCCCTCATTTAGATGAGGCTGTATTTCAATGCTGGAGCACACACACAGCTTCTGAAATGCTCTGGGATCCTTTACAACCTTTCACTATAGACATATGTAAAATATTATTAAATCATGTTAATTTAATGTCATGTTCAATTAGAAACAGGGATAAAAACCAAGAATATTTATCAAATGCATAACACAAAACCAAAAGAGATAGGACAAAAAACAAACAAACATACTTCCAGCTAAACCAAGAAGGTATTACAAATAATGGAAGTATAGTACACCAGTACTTGACATTATCCCATAAACAGCAAATTGCACCTCAGCTGAAATAGATATGTAGCTGTTCCACTTAGCTTAATTTTTCAAGGAGTTACAGGTTACACCCATTCTGCTGGCAAAAATGAGCTGGCTTGGGCAAAACAATGTACTGCAAAACATGGACTGTAAATGAGGGAGGACACCATTGCAATAAATATTAAATTACAAATTCTGAAATGCAAATCAGATATTTCTCCTCTGAGACCTTGCTAGACGAAAACCACCCCTTATGCTAAATAATAGACAAAAATCATCCCCTATGCTAAATAGACTGACCTGATTCCCCTCTCTCCTATACTGGTGTAACCAAATTGTCTCCTATGCAGTTACTTCTGCTGTACGCAGGTGTAGCTGAGACAACAATTAAGGCCTATCCATGAACATACTGAAAAACGAACTCTAATACTGGACTAGGAAAAAGCTAGTATTTGAGATGGGAAGAGGCTGTTTACAAAACCAAAATAAAATGGTAAACGTATTGTTGCTAGCAAGCAATACATTGTTTTAACATGTTATGATACTTATAAATATACAAAGTTTAAATAAGCAGATGACAGAAAGTTCCTTTTTGTCTACTGAATGTTTATTATTCTTCGCACATTAGCACTTTTTCCCTCTTACGTTATATCTTCTGCCATTTATAATTAATTTTAACAGCTTCTGCAACTTATCCCACAGGTTGTTGCTGTTTCTTTTAAACAGCATGCTGCTGAGAAATTGATTTGTTTGCTCCGTATGCCTACAGAAATCACATTATGAAATATGCATAAATGTCATTTCTTGGACTGCTTCTGAGGATTAGCAAAGAATAAAAGCTGGCTTTAAAAAACGAGACACACACACACGCGCGAAAGAAAAAGAAAAAACTTAAAACTGAATCTCAGTTCAGATTATTGGCAAAAAGAACATTCCATACCTGGGTATCCAACATGCCCTCAGATACATGGCTCAGATTGCTACCTAACTGGTACCCCAGTGCAGCTGTCTCTCCGAAGCAGAGGAACTCACAAGGCACACACCAAGTATCGTGGGGGTCAGAATGGAACTCTTCACGATAAAGTGGGCCAAGACTGCCACTTCCATCAAGTATCAGATGAGGACAAAGGGGTGTATGTTCCCTGACCCCCGTCAATATCGAAGGTTCACATCTGCCAAGTGTTGCAGATCTTGACTGCGTAGGAACTGTCTCCTGCCCAAGTATGCAAATCAGTCTGAGGATAGAAAATCCATGACCAAATCCCTATGAGGCTGCAGAGCACTACACAAATCCTAAGAGAGAGGGGAGGCCCGCTGATCATTTGCAGCCATGGAACAAACTAGTTCTGTAGCTATCCTGCCTACCTCCAGAACAGGAGCTGTGACCTCCCAGTGATAAACGAGCTAAACAACAGCCAAATAATTCAACTGCAGAGAGAATTTTCTGTCTACAAACCCTCACACACATTGGAGAGGACAATGGACTCATTCACATTTCCCCCAATTCACAAGGCAATAAGATACAGGGCAGAGCCTCACAAATTTCCCTGACTGAGCCTTCCCAATCTGTGTTCTGTCCTGCCAAAGGTCACCCCAGCAACCAGGCTGCAACAGTCTCAGCCCTGGTCTACACTACAGAGTTAGGTCGACCTAAAGCAGCTTATGTTGACCTAATTACGTCAGCGTACACACTACAGCCTTGCTCCTGGTGATGGAAGTGCCCTATTGTTACACTGACATCATAACTCCATCTCCATGAGAGGCACGGGGCTTATGTCGGTGTAGTTAGGGCGACACAGTGTCTGTTTAGATGTCTCCAGGCTGGAGCCATGAAATTGACAAGAAGGCCTCACAGCTCGGGCTTTCACCCCAGGAGAGTGGGGGGGGGGCTTCAGACTCCCAGCTGGGTGGTTGCCCGGGCTCCCCACTCCAAGCCAGGCTGTCCCCAGGCTCCCAGCTCCCCACTCTCAGATGGGCTGCTGCTGAGAACCTGGGTTCTCAGCTCCAGCACTCCCCGCCCTCCGTTAAGTCAGTGAAAGTGCTCCTGGTGAGGATGCGCACCACCAGCAGAAGGAGTGTAGCGTGGATGTGAACCACCACAGTAACTGCAGTGACTGTAAGTCGACCTAACGTAAGTCGACTTAAGTTTTTAGTGTAGACACGCCGAGTGGTGTCCACATGGGGAAGGCAGAACGGCAGACAGGTGGAGGCCCTGTGAGGGAGCAGGAAACACTTGCCTATTCCTACTAGACTTGGACTTGAAACCAGTGAAGAGCTCCTCTAGTGTAACGGGCCTATATATTGCTCAGGTTCTGGGCCTAAGGATTTAGGCCTGTTCTTACACAGGTACTAAAGTAGCAGACACTTTCTGTTATTATTTTACTCCTTCTATCAGATCTAATATTTAACTTTTGGTTACTCCACTTTTGCAGACACCTCCAGCTGCTTATGGATATGGAAATCCAAACAGATTACGTGTTTACTGTTTTAACTGCATTGTACATGGTATTAATGCATTTTTCAAACAGTTATTGTTTCATACATATCTATAGATAATTTACAAATATAATAGGATCTATTTCAGTAAAATATCATACACCACACACCGGCGCTATGCCTTGCACAGCCGTAATCAGGTTGGAAATGCAGATGGAGGAAGACGGGACTGAGATTCTTTAGGTTGTACCCTTCCCTTGCAAAGAGCATAATACATCTTAAAATCCACACAGTAGGACGAAGTTATTATAGAATGGACAGGCAGCACCTGCTATATTTAAGCTCGCACAACAGCTTTGGTATAAAATAGAGTGGAACACAATCTGATACAATACAAAATGAACTGTGATACAGGCTAATGGAGTACAATGCTGTGCACGGCAATAGAAAAAGCGTCTCAAAAACTGCAAATTAGTTCCTACTCAATGGGATCAGAGTGAGATCATTCTTTGAGACGAGTCCAATTGACTCAGTTCAAGCAGCAGCATGCTATGCATATGTTTAATAGATGTAATGGTAGACTGAGATGGAAGGCATTTTTCCCATGTTATTTTCCATTGCAAAACATATTGAATTACAAGTTCTGAAATGCAAACAAGGTATCTTTTCTCTGAGACCTTGTTAGACACATCACTCTCCCATATTATTATAGATAGCTGTCAAAATAGCCCAATGGGAGAGCTCTTCCATAAGCTTGCAAAAGTATAACTATCATAGTATCAACTAAATTCCATTAACAGCTACACAGTCATTTCGCATAATAAAAGTAAAGGCTCTTTATTTGTGATCTACTTATTTATGGCCATCTAACCAAGAAGCACTTATTTTTCCCTGATGCCTTTGTTAAAATTACAAGATAATTTGGAGTCGTTGCAAATATTAATGACTGATGACAAAATGCCTAAGGAAATTTGAGGCGGCTGTGACCTAGCGCTATTGACACAGTAATAACTCCTGTTCCTGAAGGAGTAAGCAAACTAACTCAAAGAATAATTATTTTTAATTTATGTCATCATAGAAAGTACTGAAATTGGGAATGCTGGAAATTCTGTGCAATGATTATGAAATTATATTTCTTCTCTTTTTTGGCTGTCTATAAGGTAATCAAGACTAGGCAAGGTTTTTCGGGAGGTGAAATTTTTCACAGCCCTGAGCAACGTAGCTAGGTCAATTTAATTTTTACATGTAGACCAGGCCTCAGTGCCCTTGCAATGAAGCAGCCGCTGATCTTGAAATCCTCACTCAGGCTAATCACCCACTGATCACCAGCACCTGCAGGTCTCTGAATCAGAAAGGCACATGTAACAGACAGAATGAAGGCAGAGAATGGGAATGGGAGATTTTTCTCCCTTTTAACAAAGATGTACAGTAGTTGATCAGAGTGAAGATGATAAATCCCCTAAACAACAAAGAACCCAGCTCCTCCAGATAGCTATTCCAGCATTACACAGAAAGAGAAAAAGAGAAATGGAGTGGTTGGATGTAAAGTTTTTTAAAGGTTACAGAGTTTTCCCCAAAAAAAGTTGCTCAAAAATCTTGTTGCCATTAACTGGATACAGATCATGAGTAAGGCTACGAGTTTGTCACGGAGGTCATGGATTTCATGACTTTCTGTGACCTTCGTGACTTCTTCAGCGGCTGGTGCGCCTGGCCCGGGGGCCACCTGAGCAGCTCAGGGAGCCCCGGGACCAGTTGCGCCGGCCGCGGCTGGGGCAGTCTCGGGCCACCTTACCCCCTTTCCCCAGCAGCAGCAACAGGAATTTCGGTGTGGGAGGGGATTGGGGTACAGGAGGGGGGAGGGCTCTGGGCAGTGCTTACCTCGGGGGGTTCCCCGGAAGTGGCGACATCCCTTGGCTCCTCGGCAGAGGGGCCAGAGGGCTCTGCGCGCTGCCTCTGCCTGCCAGCACAGCCCCCGCAGTTCCCATTGGCCGCTGTTCCCGGCCAATGGGAGCTGCGGAGCCGGCACTCGGGGCAGAGACAGCGTGCAGAGCCTCCTGGCCACACCTCCGCCTAGGAGCAGAGGGAGGGGGATGTCGCTTCCAGGCAGGCACAGAGCCAGTTAGGGAGTCTGCCAGCCCTGCCACCACCCACAGCATCTCCCGGGCTGCCCCTCTTCCCCGCGCCCCACCCCCACCCGATTTAGTTGGGTATATAGTAAAAGTCATGGACAGGTCACGGGCCGTGAATTTCTGTTTACTGCCTGTGACCTGTCCATGACTTTTACTAAAAATCCCCATGACTAAAATATAGCCTTAATCATGGGAAAGACTCAAGAGGCAGCAAACCCTAAAATGTAACCAATAAGAGGCCTGGTGATAACATTTATTTTTTGCCACTATAAAAGATTTTTCTCTGTAGTAGTTTACTTTTTTTTTTTTTAATTATTACTCCTTGATGGACATGATACTATTAATTTAATTTCAACTTGCATTTCGTATTAGTACAATCTACACTAAGTTATCTCTATGGCAGTAGCAAAATCACTTTATAGTGAGCTATATCATTTCAGAGTTAATTACATGTATTTTGGCTTTGATAAATGAAAATACCAGACAAGATTAACCGAAGAACAATCAATATGATCCAGCTATTAGACATCCTGATGGGCTACCCAGAGTACAAGGACAACCTATGGTAATCAACTAATTGAAGAATATGTACTAAAAAAAAATTAGGAAATCCAGACTTGAGTTTTAAAAATACCCCAGTAAAACTCACCAGGAAAAATGCTCTCACAAAACCGTGCAGGTCTTGCAGCTTGAGAGACTTTTCTTTTTTTTATAAACAGAAATGTTGCTTCATTGGCTTAAAACCAATTACTGTGATAAAACACTGAAAAGCAAAATGAATTTGGCTGGTGAATTCTGAAGAGTGTTTCTTATTTACATCTACCCAAACTCCTTTAATTGTATTTTTCTAATGCCTTCCGATTTCTGGAACTGCCAGAGATTGTTAAATAGTTTCATTTAAAACACTCTATTTATCTTGGTTTAGTCACACACCAGATCAAATTAAGCAGTCAAATACTAGAACAAATTAACCCTTTCCATGTCTTTTGACATGAAACCAATGGGAGGATGGGAGGAGAGGGGGACGGAAAGCAGTAATGCTGTGTCATCGCCAAGCAAATGTCAGTTAGCTTTACATTTCCAAAGAGGTGTGCAAGAGTAGGTGGAGTAAACAATAAGTACAAAGCTAAAGTGTTACCAAATGTTTTGAAAAATATGAATTGCACTCTGGAATTCCATAAATCTATGGTATGTAAGTACTATTAGCATAAATGCAGACAACGGTTAATCTACCTTAACCCTGATTAATGGTTGCAGTTGCCCATTAATACTAGGTATTTTAACTTACTACTGAAATTGATTAGTCAGTTAAGAATTCAATCCTAATGTTCAATAAAATTGCACTTTCTTTGCAAATGCACTATGAAATGAGGTGATGCATTTAACAGCACTCACATATATTACACTGCACGTAGCATAAAGATGAAATGTGCAGTGTAATCGGCACTGCTTGAACTATTTCATACACACCTGTAGTTGTAATGAGTGGTGGGTAGTGGCAGTTCTAAACACTCAATTCTCTTGGAAATAAAAATGTTTCCCTGAACTTCCACAGTACATGTAAATACTGTAGAGAATTGAAATCTAGAATTAAACTGGCATGTAACACAGATATGGGGGTGGAGGGCTGATGGTGAATCGTAGATGAGGGAGTGGGTTGGTACAGAGCAGGGAAAGCCACATGGACAAGGGCAACAGCTATCGTTCACATGGGACATTTTACTGGAAACTCTGAATAACTCCATTGCTGCACAGCCATGAAGCTATACAACCGTGGCCTGGAAATCAACTGCCACTGCATGACTCACTTCCTTGAAGAGGCATAAATGAAGAAGTCAGCATCTAGATCCCATGGGTCAGAGAGCCTTGACACAGCTGTGAGTCAGACAAGAGGAAAGGGACCAAGCCTGGCTAGCCATTGGGGAGAGAGTTGGGGCAGAGGTAAAGCCTGTCTGGAGCAGGTTGGAATAGAGTGAGCTGACCATGAGGGAAAGTTCAAGGTGATTCATGCCCAGAGGGAGTAAGGGTGTAGGGGTGGGCAGGAAGTGACTGGCAGGGGGTCCTTTTGGAGGGGGTTTTCTGATGCAGACTGAATAACCGACCCCTGACTCTCTCCCAAATGCAGACCTGCACTTTTTCCTTTTTCTAAAATCTCTAATTTATTAATTTTAAAGAGTTATTCTAGGGCAAAATATAGAAAGCACCCTCATCTCATTCCATCAAAAACCAAAACCACAAACCAAAACCTCTTGATGATAGTCAAACACCAAGAGGAAAATGTCAGTTTACTGTAACACTTTTTTTCTTAAAACATAATCAGAAGTTACAATATTTCACATGACATTATAGTGGTATTGTACTGCTCATAGCATGGTAGTTACAGGTCTGTTTAAGTTTCCATTATAACCCTCTCTTTCCAGGAGGGCAGTTGCACCATGGACGCTTACAATACTTAAGGCTAGAACTTTGCACGCAAACACCAAGCCCAGGGCTGGCCTCAAGGTTGGCAATTCTCCAGGGTACACATGCAAAAGGTGGCATTTCTGGAGTTAGAGGTGAATATTTACAATCAAAGGTTGGGATGAGAGCAAGTTCCACCTCACTCAGGCTTGGCTGACAATCTGAGACAACAGGAATGAGGGTTGGCTTTTTTTCCAATCCTCAGATGTTAAATGAGTCTTTGAAAACACGACAGCAAAATCTTTCATCATAAGAGAAATACACTTTAAAAACTGCCATAAATTAATCTTACATGAAGGAGTGTCTAAATAGAGAAAGACTATGCAGGTCCTCTCAGGGCACAGTTTACCAAGGGCCTGCCTTGCTAGCCCCTAAAGCAATCAACACATTACATCTTTTAGGTCATAGCCAAGTCATGCAAATGCAAAAAGGACACAATGAAAGGGCTGGCCTTTCAACTTCAAGCAGCAAAGACTCATGCTTTTAGATACAGAGATCCTGCGATCAAACCTAACAGCTGACCCTACAATGGACATTGTTATAGCAGCATTTTGCTGTTTGCTATTCTATAACAAAGTAGCTTTTATGTCCTTAAGGGCATGATCCAGCAACTCTCTGCACCCAGGACTCTCAATGGACGTAAACAGTAGGTTCTGCATGTGCAAGGAATGCAGGACTGGAACCTAAAGGAAGACACTGGTAGGTATTTTGCTGATATTTTTAAGCACGAGGACAAGGCATGAAGATTGGAGTAAAGAAGCTAGGATGACCCCTCTGTGATAGCAATGCTCATTTAAAATATTCCAAAGTTAGGCCTTATGGTGCTCCTTGTGATTTTCAAAACTCTATCTATTTGGGTATGTCTTCACTTACCGGAGGGTCCGGCGGCAGGCAATCGATGTTCTGGGATCGATTTATCACGTCTGGTTAAGACGCGATAAATCAATCCCAGATCGATCCCGGAAGTGCTCGCCATCGACGCCGGTACTCCAGCTCGGCGAGAGGAGTACGTGGCATCGACGGGGGAGCCTGCCTGCCGCGTCTGGACCCGCGGTAAGTTCGGACTAAGGTACTTCGAATTCAGCTACGTTATTAACGTAGCTGAATTTGCGTACCTTAGTCCGAAGTGGGGGCTTAGTGGGGACCAGGCCTTTGACTCAGTCACAGGAATTACAGGCTACAGAATAAAGATAGTTTTAAATTCTATGCAGTGCTTCCATATTCTCATGAATGTTCACAATTGCTCTCCGGTGAGCCACATCACCACCATTTACAGACTACTGCGTAAAACAGCAGCAGTTCACAAAGCTCCCTGGTTATATCTTGACAGGGTGGTCCACGTAAGTGGATCCAGGTCCCAGAAGTGTTATAGGGACCAGGGACATTTACAATCCCTGCTCTGCTCTCTACTTACTTCTGAAATCTCTGTACTAAATCTGGGGCTGAAAAAAAGATTTCATGTTAAAAGGTAACTTACAAAAAAATTTCCAGATACGCCTTTTTAGTTGTTTCATTACGGCCTTATAAAAGGCCTGAATACTTTTTACCCCTTCAAAGTTATTCTTCTCCTGATTATTTTCACATTGAAATACCAGGTTTTCTTGAGGGAAACAGAATGGTGTGATGGACAGGGCACTAGCCAGAGGTGCCTGAATTCTATGCTCAGCACTGCCACTGACCTGCTGTGCGACCCAGAACAAGTCATTTCATTTCCCTCTCCCTCTCCCCACCCCCTGTAAAATGGGGATAATGATACTTCCTTTCCTTTGTAAAATGCTTGGAGATTTACAAATGAAAAGCACCTATAAGCATTATTAAATTATCCTTGTTATCCTATTTTATAAACTCCTGACAAACATACATTCGGGAGAAAAGTTCTCTTTGGGTTTGCCTAGATTAGTAGAGTGGTCACGGTTAGCTACCACATTAAAGTCAGCCCTAAAGTAATCTGCATCTAACCTGAGGGAAAGTTCTTGGTTAGGTTGGGGTCAGCCAACACATGTTATCTAATGTCTAATCTCACCCTCATCTCTTAATTTAGACAAACCCTGTGTTAGATTTGAACACCCTGGCCCTTCAGCTAACGTCTTGGAAAGCTCCCATTCTAGTTCTCTGGTTCTCCAGCAAAGATAGGGGAGACAAGAACTAATACTCCTGATATATCTAAGGTGAGAGACAAATCTTTCACGGCTGCCTTTACATACCCCAAAGACCAGGTCACCTCTGTAAAACCCATCCTCTCACAGCCCTTGCTACTGCCAGTCTGCATGTCCCTCACATCACTATACCTTGCAGAGTCGATTCTTCTCTAGGGGGCACTCGGCCTCTTTAATTGACAGGAGGCCCCGGCACCTGTTGAGTGGATTCAGCATATTGCAACAGTGAGACAGGAAGATTAATGCCAGCAGGGGCAGAACACTTAGAGCTCTGTTATGTTGGGTAGACGGGTGGATTCGTTCTCTTCTTTGTATCTCCTTTGAGCCATATCACCACCTGTCCAACACTGCAGATTTCAGAAGGAGTGAGTCAAGGCTCCCTGAGGCTCACCCCTGCCCTCCTTTATGTGCTACTGATGGCAGCAAAGGGGCCTTATAAACCAGTGACTAAGTAAAACATTTCAAAGGGAGAATAAATCAACCGTTATTATATTGCTGGAAAAAATATTACCAAAAGGAGCCAAAGGAAACTCAAGCACATCACTCGCCCCGAGAGTATTAAGCTTTAAATAGTAAATTCCCAGCTATATAGGCAGGACATTCTTTCCAGATTTCATGCCATTGTGCCTATGGTACTTGCTTGTTTTTAAATCAACTGGGTGCTTCAAACTATATACATAGATGGTGTGTGTGTGACAACATTCGTTCTCCTAAGCATTTATTTGGCAGGCAGTATGGGGTCCCAAGGGTTAAACTGACAACTCAAAGTGAAATTAACTCCTCGTGATCTGCAAGGTTACAACAAATATGCACATATTTTTTTAAAAAGATGTAGGAAGACATTAGCCAGAGTGTCGTGTTACGGACTTCAATGCAAGACATATCCAGGTTAGAACACGACCTTTGAAATCTGCATCTCTGGCCAGCACAAGTGAATCACACTGCAGGAGTGGGAGTCATTGGCCTGTCTTTCTGCAGATCCTTTTGTTCTACTGATGTCCACTTTCTCAGAGTCTGCCTACAGATGTTCACATGACGACAGAGAAGGGAACTGATCACAGAACGCAATGATGCCAGAGGCCCTTGATTGCTTTTATTCTAGTGCTTCTGTGCATCCATATAACATAGCCCATTTAGTCCCTATTGCTCTTAATTAAGCCTTACTCAGTTGGAGCTTAATCCTACCACTATTACTATGCAACCAGCACTGAATACTTTGATAATAAGGATTTGAGGGAGAAAAATGACTCCATAGCTCAACTCAAGCCCCTCATAGGTTTGAGGCGGGCAATGAAACACTTAAAAAATAAAAATAATGGGAGCATGTGAGGCGCGAGCCTAAAACAGCTGCAGTCCTGGCAGCAGCAGCTCCAGGAACCAGTGCTCCAAGCGCGTGCCTGGGGCGGCAAGCTGCAGGGGGCGCCCTGCCGATGCCTGCGAGGGCGGCAGTCAGGCAGCCTTCGGCGGCATGCCTGCCGTGCTTGGGGCGGCAAAGAAGCTAGAGCCGCCCCTGAGTCCTGGGGCTTTTCCTGGCTCCATCTTGGCTCTGTCACCACGGTTCAAACTGCACCATGTTCAAATGAACTAGTCTGTGTATTTCCAGCCATATGCTACCACTATTACTATGCAACCAAACAGAAGTTGCCTGTGTTCATATGGTCTACTGCACACATGTAATAATTACGGTGATACTTAGCACTAATACAGTGCTATCGTCTGCAAAGCTCTTTACAACCATTAATGTAGGTCAGGCTACCCCAGAAGTATTAACACATGGGGGAAATGACTATTTTTAAAAGTGGAGTATATTTTTGTCATAACAGCTACATATATTTTCCAAAGGTGCAGTTTGATTTCATTCATTATTCATCAGAAACAATAAATATGAATGTGCTTTGTAAGAAATTCTCCCTTATTCAGCAAAAAACTTGAGAAGAGGTGGTTATTCACCCATACCTGGAAGTTCTTTGAGATGTGTGGTCCCTATTTGTATTCCAAATGCAGGTGTTCATGCACGTCATGCACCAAGTTTTCAGCAGCCGTGTCCATTGACCTGCGCGGCCCTCCTACATCACCATGTGCTCCAGGCAAGGTTAGAAGAGGCATGCGAGGTGACGTGACCTCAGTCTCCTTCTACCCAGTCTCCCTCGTACCACTGCATATAGAGAGTCCTCAGCAGAGGGGACGGTGGGCGGGTACTGGAATACAAATAGGAACCACACACAGGGGTGCTGGAACAATTTGTTTAGTGGGGATACTGACAGCCATTGAACCAAACTGTAAACCTGTATATATGATGGAAACCACTTCAAGCCAGGGGGTGCAGCAGCACCCCCAATACCTTTAATTCAAACACCTATGACTACACATCTCAAAGAACTTCCAGTTACAGGGGAGTAACCTCCTCTTCTTCTTTGAGTGATGGTCCCTATATGTATTCCAAATGTAGGTGAGTATGGACCAGTGATCAGCTTGGAGATGGGTGTGAGGCCATGATAGGTAAGGCCTGCTTTAGGACTGCCTACCCCATGGTCATGTCCGTGGCTGCCCACTAGTCGATACCGTAGCATGCGGTGAAGGTGTGGATGAAACGCCAGGTCGCCACAAGTCAGCTCTCGTACCAGGGGACATCCGCCAGGGAGGCTGAGGTGATCGTGTGCGCCTGCGTGGAGTGGGCTGTAATCCTGGCGGGCGGTGTGACCCTGGAGTGCACACAGCATTCCACGATGCACTCAGAAATCCATTTGGACATGTGCTGCGAGGAGCGGGCCTCTCCTGTTGACTGTTCTGCAATGGCCACAAAGAGGCTTGGGAAGGCATGGGTCCTGTCCCAGTAGGCCAGTGCCCTGCGAACGTCCAGGGAGTGCAGTATTGTAGCGGGGTGGACACCCGCTCTTGCCTGGCAGGGCTTGAAAGCAGCCCTGCAGAGGGCTGCAGCTCTAAAAGCTGGGCTGATTGGGGAAGTAGCCACAGCTGGGCCACGCCCCAATCAGGCCCCAGCTGGCCTGTGTAAGAAGGCTGGGAGCCAGGAGCTCAGCAGTCTCTCTCTGCACTCAGAGAGAGACAAGGGCCTGGCTGCAGGGAGGTAGAGACAGAGTACCTGAGTGGAGCAGGGCTGGGGACAGGCTGAGGAGCTCCAGCCTGGAAAGCCCCAGGCTGCGGCCTGGTAGGAGGTCAAGGAGTACTGGGGGTTGCAGAGGGCAGCCCAGGGCTAGGCCAAGGCAGCAGGTCCAAACCCCCCTTGCCAGTGATGAGTGGCCTATACTGCAGTCTGCCACAGGGAGTGGGGGCTAGTTGGTGACTGGCAGTGGCCTAGTGCTGAGGCAAGGTGGGGATAGTGGGTGGGGGTTCCCCAGGGAGGGGAGACCCAGATCTGTGGGGTACTGCCAGGGGGCAGCATCCCAATAATAGAGGCACTGGGTCCTGGGAAGGACACAGGTGCCAGCAGAGGACAAGGCAGATCACCGGCCTGCAGAGGGCGCTCCAGAGGCTGGTGAGCTAATTCCCTGGATGACCATTAAGAGGTGCCGCAGGGGTGAGTCCCCTCCTCTACAAGTATCCTGTCCATGGAGTGTCATGCAGCTTAGGATGGAAGACCGGGAGATGGATGAACTGGTTAAGATGGAACTCAGAGAGGACTTTTGGGAGGAATTTAGAGTGAAGGCACAAGGAGTCTTTGTGAAAGACGTATCATGGCCACTAGTTCGCTGACCCTCCAGGCAGAAGTGATGGCCACAAGGAAGAGGACCTTCATGGATAGATGAGTGAGGGAACTTGTGGCCAATGGTTCAAAGGGAGGCCGGTGAAGGCAGACAACACAAGATTGAGGTCCATGGGAGGGGATGGGGTAAGGACTTGTGGGAAGCACTTTGTCAGGTCCCTCAGAAATTGGGCAGTAGTAGGGTGAATAAACAGCCCCCCAGTGGACAGACGGTTGGTAAGTGCCGCAGATCAAACTGAGTGCGAGACCTGAGTTCTTGAGCTCCAGGAGGTAGTCTAGGCACAGAAACAGCCAGGAGGGGGAGGTGGTGGCATTGCACCCAGGTGAAGCGCTTCCATGGTGCTGTGTAGCACACCCTCGTGGATTCCCATCTATTGTGTGTACGTATACGGTGGACAGGCGACAAACAGGCATTGTCTACATGCAAACCCCATCCAAAAACCAGGCCATCAGTTGGAGCGGGCCTAGGTTGGGGTGGTGAATCCTGACGTTCTCTTGGATGATTAGGTTTGGCAGAGCGGGGAGGCTGATCAGCCGGTGCACAGACAGTGTGAGTAGATCAGGAAACCAGAGCTGCCAAGGCCAGCGTGAGGGTATCAGGACGACTGTGGCTTGGTCTCGGCAGATCTTGCGGAGGACCCAGGGAAGAAGGGGGATGCGGGGAAAGGCGTACCGGAGGCCACCGCACCATGGAAGAAGAAGGTCGTCGCCCATGGAGTCCTGACCCCCCGGGAGCAGTAGAGGAGGAATTTGCGGTTCACCCATGTGGTGAAGAAATCCAAAAGGGGGGTGCCCCAGACCCAACAGATGGAGCCGAGAGTGGGTCATGGAATTCCCACTCGTGGCTGAGGTACCAGGTCCAGCTGAGTAAATCCGCCAGGGAGTTCTGCATCCCCAGAAGGTATGGGCATGATGCTGTGGCAGATACACCAGTTCCAGAGGCAGGTAGTCTCCATGCAGAGCAACCGGGCTCTGGTGCTGCCCCATCTGTTTATCTATGCCACTCCTCAGCAGCCCTGCAATTCTGCATTTCAAACTACCAAGCCCTGCTGGCGAAGTATGATTTTAATAATTATGCCAAGCTGGCAGAGTTCTTGGAGGACATCCCACAGGAGAAACGTCAATGATTCCAGTCCCTGCTGGAGGAAGACCACCTGGTGGCCAATGCCAGCTTCCAAGCTACAGTGGATGTAGCAGACACGTCCTCCTGCTCTCTGGCCATGGGAGTGGTGATGAAGCGGGAGGCATGGCTCCAATCATCTGGTTTTCCCAAGGAGATCCAATCCACCAGGCCAATGCTCAAACTACTGAGCTATCCGTCCCCACAAGCCAGGCCAACCACATGCAGCTCCAGTATGTTGATGTGCATGTGCACCCCCCCAGCGGTGGGGGGGGGGGTTGTGCTTTTGTTTCGGCAGAGTGAATCCACCAGCACCTCCCCTTTGATGAGGACAAGTTATTCTCCACTAAAACGGAGGGCACCCTGCACTCTATAAAAGATTTGTGGTTGACCCTCCAGTCTCTTGGGATTTAGTCTCCCCCCCCACCCCCGCCCCTGCAACCTAAACCGCCATTCTGCCCATGCCCTTCCCCACTATACTAACCCACCTACACCAGTTATGGGGAGCTGGCCCACTGGTGCCCCCAATTCCAGCACCCCAAAGCACTGGCCTGCTAAACCCAGGGTTGTGAGTTCAATCCTTGAGGGGGCCATCTAGGGATCTGGGCAAAATCAGTACTTGGTCCTGCTAGTGAAGGCAGGGGGCTGGACTCTATGACCTTTCAATGTCCCTTCCAATTCTATGAGATAAATTAAATATATAATAATATATGGGTGGCATGATCTCTGCACTCAAGAACTTACAGTTTAAAAAGAGATGGGGGCCAGATTATGATAGGCACAGGTCTTGTTAGATCCATTTCTTTAACGGGGGGGGAGGGATAGCTCAGTGGTTTGAGCATTGGCCTGCTAAACCCAGGGTTGTGAGCTCAATCCTTGAGGGGGCCACTTAGGGATCTGGGACAAAATCAGTACTTGGTCCTGCTAGTGAAGGCAGGGGGCTTCAGGGTCCGCTCTAGGAGATTGGATATCTCCATATATTATATTATATTTATTATGTTTTGCTACCTTATCTGGAGGTAGAGTAGTGTTGATGTGCCCGTGCCATGGCCATGTGCACTACCAGCAAGATCTGAGGGAGGGAAAACAGGAAGTCAGCCCCCTTAGCTGGCATAAAGCACCTGCCTTCTGCCCTCTTGGGCGTTGGTGCGCAGGATGCTGGCGTGCACCATGCTGCCCGGGCAGTTGGTAAGTTGGTCTCATTAATAGGCAAAGCTACACAAGCGGGTCCAGCAGAAGAATGTCCAGCAGTTGGTGATGCTGGTCCTGGGGACCTCCTCCAGAGGGATGCCCTAGTCAAAGGCCACCCTCTGCAGCAACTCCTGGTACTGATAATGATCATCAGGAGACAAGACGGCCAGGTGGATACGGGCCTCGTCCAGAGAAGAGGCTGCTGCTGTTGGGACTGGTTGTACCGGTGGTGCTGGGTCAAGCTCTGGGTCCAAGCCAACCGGTTCCGGCAGTGGGGCTAAGGTGGGAGGTTGTGATGCTACCAGTGGTGGGTACAGCTGGTGATAAGGATCCCAGGGCCATTGCTGCCACGAGGTCAGGTCCTGGTGGTACTGCGGGCCCCAAGGATGTGGGTACCACCCCAGTGGGACCAGAGTGTAGTACATCTGGTGAGACGGATGCTCGGAAGTCCGAATCATGCTGGGAGCCCAGGAAAAAGGATGGTTCTGCCGCCAAGAAGCCCTTCAAGTCCGAAGATGCCTCCGGAAGTAGTGGAGCCATCAGTGTGGGCGGTGCCACGACCGGTGGAGGTGGATCTTGACTCAGGAGGAACGACGCATCCACTGATGTTGGAGGCTGTAGAGCCGAGAGAAGCAGCAAGGGTGGGTACAGCAGTTCTAGGTGGGTGGCAGGGACCAGCATTTCCATCCGTCCCAGTGTCCAGGACACATCCCGTTGTCCACCAAACCAAGGAGGGGTGCTTGGAATAGAGCCTGGAAAATCCTGCTGCGGCTGAGAGGCTCGCGCCAGTGGACTATCATGCCCCTGGGTCATCACGGAGACCTTCAGTGCCAATGGGTCTCTCTGCCATCTAGCCTTGCCCTGTCTTGGAGGAGGGTGAGTCATTGTGCAACATCTCAACTGACTGAGCCAAACTCGGGGAGGGAACACAGTGTACCGCAGAGGTCCATGACGGGGACCTGGTGCAGTGTTCATAAGAGCACTTTTGGCTCTCCTTCACCACTTTCTTATGTCTTGGCAGAGCCGAAGGATCCGGGGGGGAGGTGAGGGCAGAGGACTCACCGCCGGTGAAGGGCAGTGCGATGCCAGAACCGACAGTCCACAATCGGACTCCACACGAGGCTGGAGCGCCACCTCCGGGAGGCACTTGTGGAGACACAGGAGGCAGGCTTCATGGGTCCTCAAAGGAAAGGACTTACAAACGTCATAGCATGCTGCAAGGTGCGCCTCGCCCAGGCAATAAAGACAATGAGTGTGCTCGTCACTTACAGAAAACAATCAAGGACACGAGGAGCAATTTTTAAACCTCAGACCACAAGCCATAATCCCCCAACTCGGTCAGGGGAGGCCCCTTACGGGACTACTATTTATACTAACTGACTAACTATTTACAGGTTTACTATGACGAAAAAGCAGACTAACTAACTATGTACAATGGACAATTGTTCTTGTAGCAACTATGAGCACACAAAAAGAGGCTTCCGATTCTGACCATGCGGTAACAGGGAACTGAGGGCGTGCTGCCCCACACAGCCTCTTATAACTTCGCCGATGGCGATGTAGGATGGCTGCATGGGTCAACGGACACTGCTGCTGCTGAAAATTTCTGGCTCCAGCGCATATGCGCACTCGCATTTCGTACACATATAGGGACCATCACTCAAAGAACTAATTATTTCCATATTCATATACAGCCACATTTGCAATACTACATTTAAGGTCCTATCATCACTTCATTATCAGCTTCCCCCTCTACATTCAGAGGTTTAGCAAACTCTTTTGAAAAAAATCCCCCATAGGCAAAAACTCAACATGCAGGAGTCTTGGTACTGGAAGGAATCTTTATGGAAAATCTGCAGTACAAAAAAATTCTGTCCAGTTGGTTTTAAATTATAAGTATGTAAGATTATATATAGAATGCAAAACACACATACATTTTGAGACTCTCCTTTGTACTCAGTTGTACCTAGGGTCAGTAGAAAAATTGAAAAAGTAACAAAACTGGCAAACATTTTAATGAACTTGTCACTTAGTTAAAATGGAAAATTGCAGGATTTTTCCCATTAAAACAAACAGGGATATCTTTAAAATGGTGTACTTTTCTATTAATTTCATTTACTATTTAAATTAATGTATATTATACTCCCGCATCTCCTTTGTAATAATAATTAATTATTATTATTATACTGGTACTTTACAGATAGGATTTTCAGAATGAGTCAGCTAACAACTGCCACTGACTTAAATGGGGGCAAAGTCAGGCCAATCCTAAGCACTTTCGTACAGCACTTTTAATCCATAGGGTGGGTTTTTCAAATTTTAGATCAATCATCCAAGGATTTGAAAGCACTTCACAAACATTACGGCCCAGTCCACACTATAATTCATAACTGTGATTTCGTACCCAGTTAGAGGCACAGTCACTTCAATCAATTACAAGAGACGTAATTCATTTGGCTTCCACACAGCTGCTTTTCTGTCCATTTGTCTGTCCATTCGAACCACGCCACCAGGGCTGGCTCCAGGCACCAGCCCACCAAGCACGTGCTTGGAGCGGCACCTTGTAAGGGGTGGAGGGGTGGCGCTCAGAGTTTTGTTTGTTTGTTTGTTTTGGCGGGGCGGCGCTCGGGGGGGTGTTTTTATTTTTGGTTCGGCGGGGCAGGGCACAGGGTGGTTGTTTTTGTTTCAGCGGGGCAGCACTGGGGAGGGTTGTGTTTTTGGTTCGGCGGGGCGGGTTTTTTTTCTTTTTTTTCCACTTGAGGCGGCAAAAAAGTTAGAGCCAGCCCTGCACGCTGCCTATTCCCATTTGTACCAAGGCATTTAAGAAAGTCTGGCTAGCAATACTACAGTGCCTGCGCATTGAATACTGGACTCGATCCACAGCCTGTTGAAGCCAACAGAAAGGTTCCCATTAGTTTCAGTGGGCTCTGTAATAGGCCCATGGTGCCCAGAAGACATGCACACATGAGGCAATTCACACTGGGATGTTCTACTGCACAGACTACTGGGTGAAAGGAGCACTAGAACTTGACAAACCAATTACACAGTCACAACTAGGGCTCCTTTTTTCATGACCAAAACCAAAAGTGTGCTGGACCATGTAGCAGTACATGGTCTGATCTGCTCCTGCTTTTTTGCTCCACAAAAACATGCTCAGACTTCTCTGGTTGGATAGCCACACCATGCTGCTAATTTCAGGCTCCTCCATCAACAGATTTACAATTTTGTGCAATGTTCCTTGTAGCTTCCGCCCTTTTCCCAAAGCCCAACAGAAGAAGTCTCCCTTCCTGGAGATCTCTCTGCCTCAAGGCTCAGCTAGCCCTGCTTCTCTCCCCTGCCCTTCCTTCTTGTGCCTCTCTTATCTGTCTTGAGCGAATGGACTAATTGTCTCTTTAGCTTGCCCAGTCCCCCCACCTGATTAGAATTAACTTCACTTACCCCAATCAGCCTCCTCTGGGTAACTAATTGTTGGAAGAGTGATCAGAGTGCAAGCTCCCGTTAACTCCCTGCACTGTCAGAGGCCGGTATTAGAAAGACAGCCGAGTGCCAGCCCTAGGCCTCTGGGGTGGTGAAACACTTTGATAGATACCACAGTTACTAACTGAATAACAGCAATAAAACAATAAGACTTGACATTTATATGGTGATTTTTGTTATCAAAGCTCTTCACAGATATTAACCAAAGAGACCATGAGCTTATGTCTTGAGCTGGAAGTTAAGTACCATACTGCAAACATGGAAGACTCTGTATGATGAGACCTCCCTCCTCCCGACGTCCCATGCCCCACAGTCCTTTTCTGGTCTAGGCAACGAGATAGGAACGTCTTGCTGGTGGGCAAAGAGAGACATACTAGGTCATCAAGTCACACTTGCAGGAACAATGCAGGATTGCTCTCTCTAATATATTTTCTATGGCTTTGTCTGATGTAGTTTTAAACATCCTGTGCAACTGGGCTTCACCACATCCCTTGGAAAATTAATTTTCAAAAATGTTAATAATTCGTTACGTTATCTACACAAGTTCCAAGTAACTCACAAGGAAAAAGTGGCTACACTTTGGAATCCAGGCTCAGTGGAGCAATTTATAACTATATCAGGAGACTGTGATGCAGTTTGGACATTGAGTCCAGAGGAATTGTTGAGCACTGAAATGTCAGACTCCACTGATCAAACCTGTACTGTTTTTGCTCTAGTTTTAGACTCATTTGCCTTTGGCTATTTCAAACTCCTACAGGTTGCCTGCGAAAGGAAACTAAGCCTTATGTGACTTCAGTTACACTCACTGTCGCTATTAGATTCCCTTTGCATTTGCTAACATTTACACACACAGATTTTAATATACTGCATTAGCTAAAATACTTATTGCTGCATTTTTCATTGTTCTGCATTGGGTATTGTGATTGCAGGACTTCTGTCTATTCTGCACAAAAGATCTTTGATATTATTTAGTGGGTTAATGAGGGCTTAACAGAAAGCTTATAGCAAGGGATAATGGGGCTGATTATATAATGGCATCTTTTTAAAAGTAACTTGGCTTGATTCTGCTGAGGTTATAGTGAGCTCCAGACAGCTGAGGTTCTGGCCTATTCATGGTAGCAATGTTGTGGAGAAATGTAGTTCGCTGTGCAACTGCTCTTTATAGGGTCCCCCCCCCTCTAATTTTAGATTTAACTTCTCTCACAGCATAGGACATTCAGGATGGATAATAACTAGGGCTGTCGATTAATCGCAGTTAACTCACGTGATTAACTCAAAAAAATTAATCACGATTAATCACAGTTTTAATTGCACTGTTAAACAAGAGACTACCAATTGAAATTTATTAAATATTTTGGATGTTTTTCTACATTTTCATATATATCTTGTATTCTGTGTTGTAACTGAAATCAGTGTATATTTTGATTACAAATATTTGCACTGTAAAAATGAAAACAGAAGAAATACTATTTTTCAATTCACCACATACAAGTATTGTAGTGCATTATCTTTGTCCTGAAAGTGCAACTTACAAATGTAGATGATTTTTTTTGTTACATAATTGCACTAAAAAACAAAACAATGTAAAACTTCAGCGGCTACGAGTCCACTAGGTACTACTTCGTGTTCAGCCAATCGCTAAGAGAAACAAGTTTGTTTACATTTACAGGACATAATGCTGCCCTCTTCTTAGTTACAATGTCACCAGAAAGCGAGAACATGGCACTTTTGTAGCCAGTATTGTAAGGTATTCACGTTCCAGATATGCTAAACATTTGTATGTCCCTTCATGCTTCGGCCACCATTTCAGAGGACATGCTTCCACGCTGATGATGCTCGTTTAAAAAAAACAAAACATTAATTACATTTGTGATGAACATCTTGGGGGAAAATTGTATGTCCCCTGCTCTGTTTTACCCACATTCTGCCATATATTTCATGTTACAGCAGTCTCAGATGATGACCCAGCATATGTTGTTGTTCATTTTAAGAACACTTTCACTGCAGATTTGACAAAACACAAAGAAGGTACCAATGTGAGATTTCTAAAGATAGCTACAGCACTCGACCCAAGATTTAAGAATCTGAAGTGCCTTCCAAAATCTGAGCGGGACGAGGTAGGGAGCATGCTTTCAGAAGTCTTAAAAGAGGAACACTCTGATGCAGAAACTACAGAACAATTAATTTTTTTAATCACCTGACAGCCCTAATAACTTTTAAACACTGTACCTTTCTGAAATGCAATGTAAATATATTTTCAAAGAGCCAACACAGCCTAATATATTTTACGTAGAAAATCAGGTTCTCAGGACCTTAATTTTTCAAGGCAACCTCTACTTTTACAATTCATAGTAAAGTATCTAGCAGCTAAGACAGACTCCTGAACATCTGAATGTCAGTGGTAAGGGTTTCCCCTGAAAATCTTGCTGATGCAGCTCTCCATTTTTGGCTGATCATATCAAGTTAGTACCCAATGTGTTATATAACTAGCATGAGAATGACTATACAAAATGTCAAATAGTTATCTTTTATTTGAAATTTTATTCCTGCTATATATTTCAGTGGAAATATAAATTTTTATATTGTAACACATCTATATTAAATCTGCAATAAAACAACACTATAGAATACATATTTCCATTTAAACACGCAAGAGTAATAAAGTGGAAATTTTCCCTCCTTACTCACTGGTTTTCTTGGAGATCTTCTAGACCAGTCCATAGGCTTGGGTTACTGGTACAGCTGGTCAAAAACAGGAATATTTTTTGTGCAAAAATGCTTTTATAAAAAAAATTTTAAATCCAAAATTTTTTCACCAGCTCATTATAGTTTCTCCCAGCCTCCTGCGGGAGACAATACAAAACCTTTTGATGACATCAACCATGCTTCCATCAGTACTCAACCTCCAATGGCCTGGGAAGATAAAGAGCTCTAATATTCTAAATATAAAATGGAGATAATAGTACTTACCTTCCCCAGAGAAGTTTTGTGAAACAACAGAAGGTGCTAAGTATTATTATACTATTGCCACACCCTACTTGCGTCACTTCTTCCATTGTTATTACCTAGGCTCACCCCTTATTAAAACAACGCAGTGTTGTAGCAGCTGTGCACTAGAAGTAATGATGTGATAGTGACCATACACAATTAAGCCATGCTGTATTGCTGTGCATCTTAAACAATCTATTCCTGCTCAGGAATCCGAGTACACAGCAGTGCACACTATGCACTAGACGTCGGTGTCCGGCCCGGGTATCCAAATGCTTTCTTTCGTCCAGGAAATATATGACAGTCTTTCCAAACGGTCTTTGAGTTATACTTTTCCCTTAATTACGGTTTATAGTTGCACTATAAACTTCCAAACTCTGCTCAGGAAAGCAAGCGAGCCAAAGGGTAACAAAATATCAGGATCCAATGGGGCTCAATAATACGCCTAACCCTAATTTTTTAAAGATTTTGAGAAATTTTTAAACAATGTTTGAGTCACAAGGACCAGTAGTTTCAAATCACTACCTTTGCTAAGCTTCCGAGATGGTTAAAATGTAACAAGTGAGTCTCTCGCATGAATAAAAAATTACATTTTACATAAATTAAATATATAATTCGATTAAATATGTTTATGTCTTTGCGGTGACATTTAAAATAGGAAGTGTTCATTTTCTGTTTTGAAAGGGAAAAAAACTCTTTCAAATGTAATTTGAAGCTGTCAAACCAATCTTCTTTACAGATCTTTTAAATGTCACATACCTTCGAAAGGGGGTGGCAGCTTCCTTTTAAATATGCAATTGCAAACAGTCCAAGCTAAATCAAGAATTTATTAAAATATGCTACTGACATTTATACTGATTAAGTATAGCCCTTTACTTTCTTCCTTTTGATAGAAACCCTTACAAAAGATGTGTCACAACATCTCACATTACCGTACTTACTGTAATTCCATAACACACAACCAGTCTTTACTAGGTGTCACACACACAACTAACCAGCAAAATCTGACTGCATGAAAAGAATCTGCCGCTTGTTTTGTATGGAGGCTAATATGAAATTGTGGTCGCTTTACATGAAGAATTGTTGGGGGAGGTGAGCTTTTTTTTTTTTTATGATTTCTTACCAGCTTGTCTGAAATTTATAACCAAAAATATTAACTGCACTTAGTTTAAATCAATTACAGCACTATACCTAATGGCTTTAAATGGAAGAGTGTATTAATCATAAGCATAAAGTAAACCTACTAGAATTCATTCACACAACTTTACATTAGTGACCTGTATGTTTTGTTTTATAATCTCAGTATCCATCATTGGGCCATGTTTTTATTACTCTCAAGAAATGCTCTATTTCTTGTAACACAAAGGATAAAGGCCACATTTTACAATGACTGTTACATATACTTGTTTTAGGGGTGAGACATATTAGCTACAGGTGAACGTTCAAGTGGAACCACTATGCTAGCCCATGGTTTTAGTTTACTCCCTGTGACATACTGCACATTTTAGAGTAATATATTTTCTGGCGTGTAGAGAATTTAAAGTTTTTTTTTTCTCCCCTATCATCGTGCAGGTGAACTGTATGTGCATAACTCTCATTAGCATTAACAGAAGTTACCAATGAAAATTCTCCCGTGAAGCAACATTAAAAGCAAGGCCACAGTGAGCCTGTGTTCTCACATTAGAAAACAAAATATACCTCCTATTTCTCTATACCACCACAGGGGAAAATGGAATGGAATGAAAGAGATTAAGCCACAATTCCTATATCAAATCTGGTTTGTACTCTATAATTACTCAACAGAATGCATATAACGGTTACTTCTTGAGCATAAGAATTCGTTGCACATTATTTAAAGATTTTATCTTAATGCTCTCAACTTCCTGGTGCATAACACAGCAAATTACAGCACAGTCCTCATAAAATAAATCTTGCTCAGCACCCAATACTGGCTTACTTAAAGCTTATACTCCATATTTAAAAACCAAAATTACTAACAGGAGTCTTAGTACAGCAAAACCATGCATCAGTGCCAGACACTAAGGACATGAAATAGCAACTTGGCAGTAGTTTGTGCTGATCACACTGTGGGTCTTTTTTGATACAAGCATGCCCTAAAATAGCCAGTGCTACAATCAGCATTTTCTGTCGCATTCACGTGTGACGTTCACTTAGCCGGCATCGTCATTCAATACTGTGATTTTAACATAGCCAAGAAAAGAGGGAGGAGCTATGACCTGTTTGCATCTTAACACTGAGATGGTTGCTATGTGCCTGACTGACCCTACTCCTACCGAAATCAATGGCAGAACTCCCACTGACTTAAATAAAGGGTGAGGCAGCTCAGCACCCCTGAAAAATCAGGCCACCTATTTAGGTGCCTAAATATGGATGTAAGGGCCCAACCTCTGGCTCCCAAGTTTGAACATTCCGGTCTACAGCCCCACCGTAATCTGACCCCCAACGTCTGGTATACTCTTCCACTGCAGAAGACATATGCCAATGTATTTAACTTAGAAATGTCAATAGAGCAAACTCTTCCAAAGAAGAGCTTTTAAAGAGTTCCTTCAACTCTGACATTTCATTAGTCGTTATGTTTTTTATTTTAATATTAAAGTATGGTCTTTCGGTGAAAGGGACCACTTGTATCTGACAATAGTCATCCTAGAACTGACTGACGGCTGCTTCTCCTTACTGTGGCATCTGCCTTAAAGACAGTTATATTATCGGGCTCTTAGGCTAACCAGTGCTGGAAACATTGTTACTTTACAAAACAACTCCAAGTGCACTGGACAATAGACAGAATAATCTCTCAGTTGGAAGGAACTATGAATATCAACAAGTAATCTCTTCAAGAACAGATACTCTTTATTTTAGAGATCTGCCGGGGGTTGAGTTCTTTCAGTTTAGTCTGCAGATACAATACAGATGATCAGTGTAATAAATGCAATTTAAATAAAATCACTGGAAGTTTCATACAGCTGTAGCCAAGCACGCTTTTTGTTAAGTTTCCCAAGAGATGCAAAATAAGCCAGTCTTCCATGTATAAGAGCTTCTTCTGCTGTTCCCCAGAACTGTATCTTCTTTGTTTCAAACTCAGCCAGAGGAGACCCTGCATAAAAAAAACCTTCCAGCATGCCAGTCTCAACAGTAAAAATTCAGGCATAGCAAAAGCAGAGGCAGATGTTCAGAGACTCAGTGCCTAGACTGTACTGGGTCCTGGTCCTGCAAAGCTGCATAATGCCACCTCAGCGCTGCTGAACATCCTCATCTCCCAAAGTGACGGTGCTCAGCACCTTGTAGGACTGCATCCTTTCTGTTCTTGTCCAAGACCCAAATCAGCCCTTCTGCTTCTGGGATCTTTTGCTGGCGCACTTTCCCATCACTGCAGAGGTAGAGGAGGTCACTGTCTTGGCAGCAGCAGCAGCATCTCCCCACGCCTTACACATGGCAAAAGCACCTCCACTAGGGCTATGCTGAATTTTGGACTTAAGGGGAGGACAAAGCAGGGCTTTAACGTCTGTCTCCTGCAGATCTGTAATGCCCCCACATTGGTTCCGTAGCTGCTAATGCACAAACGCTGGGGCTCCCATCCAAAAGCTGCAGGGAAGGCAGATGAACAACACAAAGTGGCAGTCTTCCATTTAGTCAGCCCCTTCTCCACTGATCTAGGGTTTCCTCTTCTTGTGGAGCCTCCTAAATCCAGATGGCTGAAAACTCCACAACCCCAAGCCCATCCTCTTCTCTGTACAAGAGACTCCAGTCAACCCCAAATTATTTTCAGGCCTCTTGTAGTTCCTTGCAAAGGTTTCATCAAAGAAGAGAGTACTCTGGATTAAGAGAGGATCCCATTCCCCTTTTGGCTATTTAAAGAAAGCAAGAACTACTCAACAAATGTGTTATCAAAACATGATTTCCATGCTGCCATCCATTATGCAGTGAAAACTCGGAGAGACGCATTAAATAGTGCTTGCATAGGTTGATGAAATGCCATTTATAGTCTAGGTAACACAGTAAGCTGTCTTTTTTGGGTTGGGGAGCAGGGCTGAGGTCAATACTAGTGTACTGCAGTTTGAAAAGGTATGAAATCTGTCTGATGAGTTTCCAGAAACTTAAATTAGGGAATGCTTTGCTGCCTGGCTGCTACACAAGAAAATCTTGGTTTCTTTGTTCAGTAATTTGTTTTGTTTTATGTAACCAGAAATGCAAATGCTTCTATTTTATCTAGAAGAAGAAAATGATTATCAACCAAATGGACGATCAAAGGCCTCCTCTGGTTCTGAAGAAGAACGGTTCATTTTAGAAGTAAAGTAGGAGGGGTGTGTTTTCCATATGAATTCAGTATCCAAAATTATGTAACTAATCAGCAGTTGAGATACTTAAAGCTCTGTGAACCTTCTCCTTACAATCTCCCCATAATGGCACAACCACAGCATAAGGCAATGGTTCCCAAACTTGTTCCGCTGCTTGTGCAGGGAAAGCCCCTGGCGGGTCAGGCCGGTTTGTTTACTTGCCGCGTCCGCAGATTTGGCCGATCAAGGCTCCCAGTGGCCACGGTTCACTGCTCCAGGCCAATGGGAGCTGCTGGAATCGGCGCGGGCCGACGGACGTACTGTTCACGGCTTCCAGCAGCTCCCATTGGCCTGGAACAGTGAACCACGGCCACTGGGAGCCGCGATCGACCGAACCTGCGGACACAGCAGGTACACAAACCGCCCTGCCTGCCAGGGGCTTTCCCTGCACAAGCGGCGGAACAAGTTTGGGAACCACTGGCATAAGGAAAGCTCAAGTAGTCACAATCAGTGTGTGCCTATAAAGCTATGCAAGGGCACTTTTATTGGTCAGACGCTGTATGGCAGAGACACCCAAGAGAGTCATAATGTAGAAGACAGTTTTCTTCCCAGTGATCATTTAAAAACAAAACAAAAAAAAAACCACAAGTTGGGAATAAACTTGTCTGTTCATCTGCAATCAATCATGCTGCTAATTTTATTTCAAGACACTTTTAGCAACCCATGATTTTCTAGCACAGAAGAGGAGACATCAAAACTAAGGGCTCAACAGAGTAGCCAGTGCAGCTCTATAGTCCCAGCATTTCAGAGACTTTAGATCAATACAGTCAAATCAGTCAATAAACGTAAACCTGAGTGACGCACTATATGTTTTTAAACCCCTTTTTTTCTGTGCACAATTAACCTCTAAGCCCTTAGAACTCAACAGTTAGCAACTGAGAGTTCTGTAGCCAGTTAAAACTCAACAGCAGAATATATGACCTATAGCCAGAATTTTCTCTAACTTCCTGCAAAGTCCTCCACAAATGGAACTCCCACAACATCTCCAGGAGCTCCAGTGGCAGGATCAAGTCCCTCTCTGCATTTCAAAGTTTGTCTATGACCTGTCAGCAACTCTAACTTCATCAGCAGCTGGCCCTTAAACTACACAATCCCTCAAGCTTGCTGGTTAAACTGAGCACACCACTCCCATTTTTACTTCCATCTAAAACATCTACAGGGCCACTGCATTCAGCAGCACCTCAATATTTAGATTCCCAACATACGCACAGTTTATCTTTTGTTGCTCATTTTGTTTTGGTTTGATTTGCAAACAGAAGGAGGGGGAAAGTGTCAAGTTAGTTATTTTAAAACATATTATATAACAAAAAAACCCTGCAGTGTATCTGATTATGCAAGCATTTCTCCTGCAGTAACATGATATGATTAATGTGAAAGACACTGGGGTCAGGTTATTTTTCCAGTGCAAAGCATGCATTATTTTTTATCTGTTTGTTTTGGAAATTTAAATAACTCCTTTCCACAACTGAAACTTAAAGCCAACAAATCAGGGTGGCCTTCCCTTTTATTTCTCCTCCTCCTTCAGTTCTAGCCAATAGAATTATTTATTTAGTTACTTAGCCTATCTGAAAGGCCATAAATTGCACTGCTACATAAGTCACAGAGGGAATTCCTTTAAAGATGTACTGTAAGTAAAAATCCATAAATAACCTTCTGCAGACTACAATAATCATCTACACAACAAATTCATTTTCATTCCTGCTTTTAAACTAATCTTCCAGCTAACAAATCAAAACAAGTACCAAAATGCAATTATTCCATTGTGATAATGATCTTCTAACACTTGGATTGTACCTATGCTTATTTGCTCCCACTAAGGAGGCTTTTGTTAAAGTTGTACTGATAAGTGCAGAGGACAATAGGGTGGTGGCGGAGGTAGTACAGGGAAAAAGAGTAACTTCGGTCCAATTGTCCATTGTCCTGCACCTTTTGTATTCAATTACACTAGTGTAAGGTTGGTGTAAAATGCTGCCAGATCAGAATGTTAATGTAAATTACATTACAATCTTCAGGGCAATGGAGAATCAAGCCCCCTGTGAATACATGATCCTAAAAAAATAGCTACACTACCGCAAGAAATGCAACTGCAAAATGAAGTCAGGAATGAATCTGGTATTAATTGGATGAGAAGGCCAGGAAATATTTTGCAAAAGACATGCAGGACTGCTATAGCCAGCATAGGTTTTACCCTCTTTATGAATCTATTTCTTGTTTCCTGAAACTAGCCCTCATTAATATCAAACACACTTCATCTGCTTGTCTTTCCTCCTTATAGCTCAAATGTTAATGGTGCATCATAATTCAGACAGCTGGTAATCTTCCACAAGACCACATCATACCAGTGCCAAATACGGGGAAAGCTCAGTGTTTATACTGAAAAACATGAACAACTGACTTTAACTCGGGTCTGGGAGGAACAACATAAATGACATGGATAAATGAAACCAAACAAAGATATTGACACGTCAAATTATGTTATTTCATATCATCTTGAAAAGGGGCAGAAGTAATGCGACAGAAGATGGACAGCGTCAATACAAAAGCTAGACGCAACGAGCTAAAAATAAAACATCACACAACTACACTTGACTCAACAGCCAGCCTCCTGAATAATCAAATGCGTAAGACTTGGAGAAAAAACTGCAGTAATCAATTTACATATGCAGTATTGTAATACATATGCTGTATAACAGAAAAGGAATCACATCAAAAGGCAAAAGGTATGCATCAGAATCAGAAAGGTGCAACATTCTTCGACCAAAAATCCAAATGCTACATTGAAGGTGACAGTTATGGCCCAATCCCGCAAGGCACTAGTTATATCTTGGAAGGTGCTGATCTCCTTCAACTTCCAATAAAGTTCATCCAATATTTATCCACCCTGTAAATAACAGAACACACTGTGATGTTCACAAATATACACTAACATTTAAAGGGTTAACAGTTTAAGTTCTGATCCAGCAAAGACATAAACACATGCGTAACTTTATTCACTCTGGGTAGTCCCATTGACACACGACTTACTCACAGTGCATAAAGTTAAGCATGCCTTTGATGGATCAAGATCATAAGACCCAATTACTGGGTTCTTTCACTGGCACTACACCTCAGAAATGCACCCACATCTCAAAAAGGAATAAAAGAATTGAGTGTTAGTTTGAATTCCTGTTCATTCCCACTTACTGCAGTGCTTCTAAATTTAAATCTCTATAGTTTAACAAAAAAATCTCTTGGTGCTTTTTTTTTAAGTTTCTAATAAAACTGGACTGTCAGAAGGAAACTTGGCACAATAGAGTACGCTATGGACTGGAAAATTAATAAAATCCCTAAAATAAGGGGGGCATTATAATGAAAATGATGATGCATCCCTAACATAAGGGGCCCTGTAATTTCATTACATTGCTAAGCAGGATTTTTCCTCTACTCCAAATACCTGGATGCCACTTGAAGAAATGAACACAAGCTGCAACATACATACTATGTATAGGCACATAAAGGATGACGGAATAACATCTTTGAAATACAGTGAAACTCCAATCTATGATGCATCAATCCCGTTAGAGTCATTAGGTAACTTTTGCTAGATGAGTGGCCAGAATCTTCTGAAGCTCATTCTAATTGATCTTACCTCTGAGGTTTTTTTGTATTTTTTTCCCTTCAGTATGTTCTGCTTTACGGTATTCAAAACAAAGTGACATCTTCCCTGTTTGATGACACAGAAGCTGACTTTAACTGTGGCAGTGCACTGGGAATCAAATGACATGGATCCTTTCCCCAGTTCTGACACAGACTTGATATGTGATCTTGGGCAGCTCACTGAACCTATTTATGCTTTGAGATCCTCGGGTGAAAAAGCTCTTGGAAGTGCTAGTATAACATCTGTTAGAAACTCATTCCCCAACACTGGCTGTTTATTGAGTTTATAAGAAAGGTAAAAAAAAGACCATAGGAAAGATGCTAGTATAATAAACTTTATTTAAATAACAGTAATACTTACCATTGTTACGGCTCTACTTCTGATTTCTAAGATCTGCCCCAAATGCCCCAGCAAGTTAGCCACATTCTGAACAGATTCAATGTTCTTTGATTAATCCCTACACAAGTTATGTTAGCAGCTCACTTCTTGGCCTTTTGGCTAAGCTCAATGTCTAATAGCCCAGCTCATGAGAGAGCTCATGGTGTCCGACACCATCAGGTGGTCCGGAGACATCACGGGACACTGTCAATACAGGTTGAGTAATCGAGACCGCCGACCAGGGAAATAACCCATTTCCTTCCCTGACGAACCCAGGGACGCACCCCACCCATGTACTTATTCGCTACACTGATACTGACTTGGACTCTTAATACATTCCCTGGGCAGCGTACCTGAGCCCACTTATCCACTGATGCTTTAAAAACTCCCGCACCCCAATCTGGGTCTTTGCTGGTTATGTGATATGTATGTATCTCGTGATCCTTGTAACCGATACTCTCATAACTCAAGCCTGACCCCAGATGTACAGTACCTTCCCTCTTAACTTGTGTATATTTAATTTTAAATATTAACTTTAATCAAAATTTTAAATTATATTCCCTATGATCTGAGAGGCCTTTCCCACTCTAACTGTGATGATGTTACAGTGGTTATCATTAAAACCTCAACACTCACCAAGAGTTACCATACACTAGGACACACAGACAGCTTCTGAAGGCCTCCATTAATCCTGGGACTTAGAAATAAGAATTTCATTAAATAGAATTTCAAAGTCTCTTTCTTACAAAGATATCCTTGAAAATTGGAACTGATCACTAGGGCTGAAATCTTGTCACTCATTTAAGTTACCGGGGCTGGCTTTTGTGGTCTGGGACAATTATAGCCAGAGGTCCTTTATTTTTAGGCAGATTCCAGATCAGCTCACAACTGTAGGGGGCACTGTTGCCTAGGTTACTAGGGTTGGCACTAGACTCCAACAAGCTCCAGATCAGCTTGCTCACGGCAGCTGAGACATCTCCTTTGTTGAGCAGCCAGAGTCCCCTCTGGAAACAAGGACAGGCAGCTCAACTGCATGTAAGGCAGTATGGCCTGCCCTAGTGGGCTGATCGACTGATTCAGATGGTAGCACTGACACCTGTTGCCTCGGTAGCCTTTGTCAAGTCACATAAAGCATGATTTACAAACCTGGGTATCTAAAGTTAGTACAAGCAGATTTATAATCCTGAATGTCTACAACTTCCAACTTCTATTTAAATATAAAAATAGGATTGTGGGTGCAACTTATGATAGACAAACATCAGTTTATTTCCTTCTCTTTGGGAGGAGTATGTATAGGAACCAGTAATACTTTTTCTAAAGGAAGTGAGGAGGGGGAAGCTGCTAGCTTAGTGCTTCACAGGCCTGGCAAAAAATGTTAAAGCCAGCCCTTGTGGTATCTGAGATAGCACAGCTTCCCCCTATTATTTAGAACAGGAAATTACTGTGGAAACTGTTCTTAAATTGTAAGCTCATCAGAGTAGGTGCCATATCTTCGTGTTTCCACAGTGCCTAGCACAATGGGACCCTGGTCCCAACTGGGATGCCAGGGAATACCACAATATAAATATTACATAATTAAAACAACCGGAATCTGCAGGTACTATCTTTAGACTGAAATGCCATCAATCAGAATATCACTGTCCAATGGACACCAACATACAGTTTGTCTTATTTTCTCAGGTTTGCAATCAGACGATGAATCTGCTCACCCTACATACACATTCAAGAGTCTCCTTCCTCAACCAGCTAGTCAACAAACTAGGAGAAGATCAAGACCAACAAGAAAGACATACTTAACTAGCAGGTGTGACATGGAGTCAGATGCTTCTTTACTGGGTTTGCGGGGAGGAAGGGGAAATCTCCCACCTGGCTGTGGAGACACAAAGAAATCTGATCGATGTCTCGGAAGTAACATGAGAACAATGTCTCAGTCATCAAGTCGGGTACAAGACAGCAGAAAGAGGAAACACCTGTATCTATGGGTAAGCTATTTCTGATGGCACTGAGCACTGGGACAAGATGTGCCCTGAGATAGGTAGGACTAACTAAGGGAGTACACAAATATCCCAGGCATACAGCAGGACAGGAATATTCAGACTAACCCTGTATCAAGGAAAAAATCCTTAAATAAAGCTATACGTTTAAATCCTTTGCTACGTTGGCAAATGAGAATATATCCATATCCATCTCTTGCAAAAACTGTTCTTCTTTATCTGACTCGCCCACAATCCAGCACGTATTCAGTACACATCTTCAGGTCTGCCAGTGGCAGTATCACATTTGGAAGGACTTTGCTGACTGGAGCCACTGTTGAGCATCTCGTCGTTTTAATGCAGAGTTTGGAAATGTTTGAATTATACATACATCTGTCCCTCTAACTTACACCTTGGAGGATAAAGCTGAGCATTGTGCAGCACGCAAATGGAACATGGATGTCTCTCTGCATAGAAGACTCCCTCCTCCACTACAGTAAATTAAATAAGTTGCTGGCTGGCTATCAATACATACTGAAGCCTCTGTCTGCCACATACATACGTGTGTGTGTGTGTGTGTGTGTGTGTGTGTGTGTGTGTGTGTGTGTGTCACTGTTTATCCATCTACAAACATGCCACATGCCAGTTGTCTGACTTATGCTAAGTTTGAAAAGAGGCAAAAGGATTGGGGTGGATAGTGGGGGGAAAACAAACCAAATCCCCAGCACAGTTTAAAAGATTTCTTCCCGCTCACTGTTTTTATTTGCTTTTTTCCAGTTTCTATGGGAATTGTGGTATAGATCCAGGAGTTAATTCTGAGTTTCCCTCTTTTTCCAATTACTAGTTAAGTTAGTTCCCGAACCAGGTTATTTGATGGGAGGCAAAGAAGCTCAGGTGGAATAGGTAGGGAGATGCGATTGCTTGCATCTCTCAGGTCCATGTGTCACCAGGCTCCCCCAAAAAGTCATATTTTAAATACAAAATTGTTTAATACTCACTGATCTATTCCAAAATAGCCACGACACACTCAGAATGTCATTATGCATGCTACCAACAGTGTGTCACCTGAATAGAGAAGTAAGTTTTTAAATTTTAACTGCATACACTAAATACTGTGATACATATATATTTGATTTGATTTACTGCTCTGCGATGCTTTTCTTCAATCTCTCGAAGGTAATTTTTCTCTAAAGCACAACTGCTTAATTGGCAAGTGTACAAAATGTAATTACATTGCATACAAGTTGCAATATTGCTTCTGGGAATATCACTGTTCATGCATTCTGCTTTATTTTGTGTTTAATCTCTATTAAGAGATCTGTATGAAAATAGATAGGTGCTCCTGATTTTATAAACATGGCATATCATTCAGTCAATTCCCTACTAATCCAAGCCCAAATGCAGTCCAAAAAAAAAAAATCTTGGATCATTTCAATACAGCTAAGTCTTATATTTTCCTCCTAAGAAAGTTCAGTACTAGGACATCAAAAAAACTGAACCTCTCTGGGCTTATGTTTGTCACGTCCATTATACGAACAAAATGGTAAGAGGCAAGAGCATTGTACAAAGGAATATTTGGCTTTTAATGATATGAAACCAAAACCCTCAAAACATTTCCCAAAAGGATCTTGGCAGTCACATCTTTATTGTAAAAGAGGCATAAAAATGCAGTGCAGCTTTACAGAAATAGATGTCTAGTGCCAACTCTGTGAATAGCACCTGACATACTGTAGTCAACAACAGTCAACGAATGTGGCCTTTATCTTGTGAGCGCTCTTTTCTGACCAGAGTATCTGATTAATAATACACATCTTTTTCTTAGCTGAGAGTCCTATCAGTCATTCAACCTGCAAGTTATTCTGCATTTGAGTATACTTGTCTTTAGCCCTTTGATGACTTTCACTAGTCAGACCAACACAATCCCGATTACAAATGTATCCAGTTATGCCATTTTGCACTAAGAATTATTAACACTGTAAATAGGCCCTGATCCTGCAAACACTTAAGCATGAGTAATTGTATGCGTATGAGTAGACCTATTTGCAGATGGGTCTTACTTTGTGCTCTGGCTAAATATAATAAAACCTTAAAGGTTTATTTCATTTGCATGATCTTGAGATTAATGTGGTGCTTGTTTGTTTAAACTAATGCATATAAAACCAAATACCTAAAATGTCTTCAAGATTTGTTATATGTTTGTTTTACTATTGTGTTTTTAATTCTAATGACAAGTTCATATTTTGCTCCAATATCACTGTAAAGAAAGTATCAAAGGGGTAGCCGTGTTAGTCTGGATCTGTAAAAGCAGCAAAGAGTCCTGTGGCACCTTATAGACTAACAGACGTATAGGAGCGTGAGCTTTTGTGGGTGAATACCCGCTTCTTCGGATGCATGTCACATGCATCCCACATGTATTCACCCACGAAAGCTCATGCTCCTATACGTCTGTTAGTCTATAAGGTGCCACAGGACTCTTTGCTGCTTTTACTGTAAAGAAAGTAAGTTGTGCAGTCTACAAATATTTTGAATTACTTATATAGTTACAACGTACATCAGTATTTGTTATTGTTTATCCAATCACAGTTTGATCTGGTTTACTTCTTTCATTGCTTTTAATATGTTCAAGTTTTAGACTTAAAATGCAGTTCCTGTATATTCAACGGATATCACACAAAAAGCTTTAGTGCCGCAAAAGCTTTAGTGGAGTAAGTGAAATCCAGCTGTGTGATTTTTTTTTAAACTAAAAATAAATGTCTCTCTTGATAACACCAGCCTCACCCTCAACAGCTAATGCTCAGAGGCACAGAGTGTAGATAAAAAAAAGGATGTAAACATTCCTAGAGTGCTCTTCATGCAGTGTCTTGTGATGCACGATAAAGTCTGATGTCAATACTATGTGGAGTCTCAGGAAGCTTAGAGTGCATAAAAAAGGTTACAATCTCAAAACCCAACTTCTTACCCTGTCAGTTGGAAAGATGCCCAGACATAAGTAACACTATTCAAAATCTCGCTTTACAAGACTTGAACCGTGGTTTTAAATTGCTCATTTTTAATTGTTTTGTACTTGTTCGCTTTAAAATGCAACACATACTCTGTTTTTGTTGCATTGGTCACACTATCACAGTTTAATTAAATTTAAGATCCATTTTAGACCCCTTTTCAGCCATTTGTACCTTTTTTCAAAAGTTGACCAGGGGTGCTGGAGAGTTTTTTTCCAATTATGATGGCAGCTAAAAAGTGTTTTAAAGTTTAAACAAGTTCATTCAGTTGTGTAAATGACTTGACAATCCAGTAAGAAAATTTTTTCCAGACACTTTCTGCACTTAAACTAAAAAAGGAAAGTTCACATTTGACATGTGTTGTCTCAAATAGGGAATGTGACCTTTGCTAATTTCTTGTCTGTTTGAGTCCACAGTGGTATTTACCAGGTGCTGACACTGCAGATAATTCATCACTCTCATTGCTACTGAGATGTTTGAGCTCTTGAGGACTTAACAATTGAGCAAAGAGAAGAGTACAGAAATTAAGACCCTGAGATCTTTACTAAGGCCAGGTCTACACTACCCCCCTAATTCGAACTAAGGTACGCAACTTCAGCTACGTGAATAACGTAGCTGAAGTTCGAAGTACCTTAGTTCGAATTAGTTCTAACTTACCTTGGTCCACACGCGGCAGGCAGGCTCCCCCGTCGACTCCGCGGTACTCCTCTCGGCGAGCTGGAGTACCGCAGTCGACGGCGAGCACTTCCGGGTTCGACTTATCACGTCCAGACTAGACGCGATAAGTCGAACCCAGAAGTTCGATTTCCAGCCGTCGAACTAGCGGGTAAGTGTAGCCAAGGCCTAAGTGTTATTCACTAAAGGACAGATTCTGCAATCTCTTACCCTTGTGAGAAGGCCTTACCTATGTGAGTAATCCTACTGAAGTAGACTGGAGGTGCAGGTCTACAGCACTTGTGGAAATCTAGCAATTTTCATTTAAATGTCAATCTTTTATAGATGATAAAGTCAGAAGATATCATTGTCATCACCAGGTCTGACCTCCTTAATAACACAGGCCTTAGGAGTTCCCTGAATAAATTCCTGTTTGAACTAGAGCCCATCTTTTAGAAAAAAACAACCAATCCTGATTTTAAAAATGGCAGTAATGGAGAATCTACCATAAACCTTAGTAAATTGTTCCAATGGTTAATTACCCCCACCCCACACACACTGTTAAAATTTGTGCCACACTGTGAGTCTGATTTTGTCTAGTTTCAGCTTCCAGCCACTGGATCATGTTATACCTGTCTCAGCTACGTTGAAAAGCCCTGTATTATCAAATTTATTTTCTCCATGTAAGTACTTACAAACTGTGATCAAGGAACCCCTTAACCTTCTCACTGTTAAGATACACTTAAAGAGCTCAATCTGTTTATCACTATAAGGCATGTTTTCTAATTCTTTAATCACTCTGATGGCTCTTCTCAGAACCTTCACCAATTTATCAACATCCTTCTTGAATTGTAGACACCAGAACTAAACACAGTATTCCAGCAGTGGTCATCACAGTGCCAAATACAGAGGTAATATAAACCTCTCTACTCCAATTCAATATTCCCATTTATACATCCAAAGACTACATTCAACCTTTTGGCCACAGTGTTGCACTTGGAGCTCATCTTTAGCTGATCTTCCATCCTCCACACCCCCACATATTTTTCTGTCTCTTATTCCCAGGATAGAGGCCCCCTGTATTCCTTATTCCTAGATGTATACATTTACAATCGGCCATATTGAAACACAAAATGTTTGCTTGTGTCCAGCTTACCAAGCAATCCTGATCATTCTGTATTAGCAGCCTGTTCTCTTCATTATTTACCACTCCCCCAATCTGTATGTCATCTGCAAACTTTCAGTGATGATTATGTTTTCTTCCTGGTCATGAATCAAAATGATAAATAGTATAGGGCCAAGAACCAGTCCCAGCAGCACTCCATTTAGAAACACCGGCTCAATTATGATACCCTGTTTACAAACTACATTTTGAGACCTGTTAGCCAGTTTTTAATCCATTTAATATGTGCCATGTTGATTTTATATCATTCTAGATTTTTAATAAAAATGTCATATGGTACCAAGTCAAATGGCTTACAGAAGTCTAAGTATATTACTTTCCATAAATCCATGTTGATTAACATTAATTATATTACCCTTTTTAATTTTTTTATATATTGAGTTCTGCATCAGATGTCCCATTATTTTGCTCTGATCAACATCCGGCTGACGGGACTTTAATTGCCCAGATCATAGCATTTACCCTTTTAAAATACTGGTACATTAGCTTTCTTCCAGTCCTCTGGAACTTCCCCACTGTTGAAGACTTACTGAAAATCAGCATTAACGGTCTAGCAAGCTCCTCAGCCAACTCTTTTATAACTCTCAGATGCAAGTTATCCAGACCTGCTGATTTTAAAAAGGTCTAACTTTAGTAGCTGTTTAACATTCTCCTGAGTTATTGTTGGAATGGAAATTATTTAATCATATGATATGAACACATTACCTGTTTTTTTCCCCAAATACAGAACAGAAATACGTATTAATTACGTCTGCCTTTTCTGCATTATTCTTGACAATTCTACCATTTCAGTCTAGTAATAGACCAACCAAATGTTAGGATCCCTTTTGTACACAATACACTTAAAATACTCCTTATTGTCCTTAACTCTTCCAGCCATAGATTTGTCCTCATGTTCTTTGACTTCCCATATCAAATTTCTACAATTCCTAGCTTCTGATTTATATTTATGACCATCTTGCCCTATTATGCACCGATGTTTCAAAATATTGGCTGTACTGCCACAAATAGACACTTTTTAAAAAAAAATGCATAAACAGCTTGAAAAAGTCCAGAACAAAGGCTGGAATGGAGGTAAGCGAAGGGATACTACATGGAAAAAGGAAGTTTTAAGAACAGTTTTCAAGAAAGAGATTGAAGAGTCACGGTGTACCAGGTCAAGCAGGATATTCTCAGAATAAGGAGTGGCATGAGGAAATTCACAGAGCGAATTGTGGGAAGTGGTGACAAAGGGCCTGTTCCTGTGAGGTGCTGTGGCCTCAATTCTCAATGAAATCAAAGTCAATGGGATTTGAGGGATGCTCAGCAACTCATAGGATAAAGTCTCTTTGTCATCGCTTCCCACAAGGAGCTCTGTATAATACTGAGGGGGCAGGTGGGTCAAAGGGCAGTCCAGATCAGTGGTCAGAGTTCACAAAAGAGGTTTGATAGCCAGGAGATCCAATCCAAGAAGAATGTATAGCGAGGTAGCTGGCAGGGTCAAGTGAGGCAACAAGGCAGGGCCCAAGCAGCAACTAACAGGCAGTGGCTTGTTGCTCAGACAAGGCCAGAAAGGAAGCAAAAAGTTTATATATGGTCACCAGTCAATCAGAGTCAAGGTCATGTGGCCAATCAGGAAGCAGGTTGCGGAACCCCGGAAGCTGGCCCACCCAAGTCTGTGAATTCCGCAATAACTGGATGTGTTGGTGTGGCACGATGGCCGTGGCTGCTTCCCAAGAATCCAGTGGGTTTGACACCAGGATCTTTATACTCTGGATTTCCTCATGCTGCCCTCATCTGGGAGTATCCTGCTGTACCACTCTCTTTCTTCAAAATTCATTTTTCCTATGTAGCCTTCCGTCACTCACTCCGCCCCATGCAATTTTATCTGTTTGATATCTTGCCAAGTAACCAAGTACTGACTCCCTGGGCTTGTCCAGTATCTCTGCATTATTCTATGGGAGACTTATTAAGCTTGATTCCAGCTTCTGATACACAGTGCTCCTAGGATTCCACAGAAACAACAGAGTCACCTGCAGCCAGACCATCATGGGTGTGACTTAATCAGATTTCATACTCACGTTTAGATTAGACACCTCCCCAAAAGAAAAGAAACCTGAGAAGATACATTGTGAGTTGCTTTTTGTGGATCAGCCTACAACTATAATTCCACCTCCTATGGAGCCTCTTCCAAATGCAGGATTATACTTCATCCTTCCATCACCAAAAACTGTTTCATCTCTTTGTTTTTCATATTTTTGCTTCTCAAATAATGCACAAGAAATCATATGGGAAAAAAAACTTATCAATGCATTAAAACAGAAGTGTCAATGCACAAAAGTTAGGAAATTCAGAAAGTGCTCAGGTATATATAGTAACCTCAAAACTATCCCCTTGCACGCATATGTTGCAGTACTGTCATTTGTTGCACAAAAAAAAGACAAAAATACTACATCTGTGCCTCTAACGTTAGAAAAAGAGAGGCTGTTCTTTTGTACCACATTATATTACATACCTTTTAGTTTGCCACAGTCCTCTTTGTGATCATAACTATTGTACTATGGCTATATCTACACTACAAGCTAGGGTGAGATTTCCAGCTTACGTAGACATACTTGTGCTAGCTCTCATCTGAGCTAACACACTAAAAACAGTAGTGTAGCCACGGCGGCACGGATAGTGGCAGCGGTGGCACCATGAGAGCAGCCCCAAGTACAAACCCACCTAAACCTTGTGGGCACATACTAAAGGCTGCTAGCACATTCCACCACTGCTGTCGCTGCTACACTACTATTTTTAGTGTCCTAGCTCAGATGAGAGCTATCACAAGTATGTCTACAAGAGCTGGGAATGACACTCGTAGTGCAGACATAGCCTAAATGAGCAAAGGGTAGAATGGAACATTGGGTGCAAATAATACAGTGATGTACAACAGAATTCCACTTCTTTCTGTAATCTTAGCATTACACATATTTTGTATTCCTGCATTTCATATATGTTGTGAGATCATGTAATGAAAGACCCTGTTATAATATACACTAAAAAGGGAAGGAGAAAAAACATAGTTAACGAGGATACCCTAAAACCGAACATTTTCTGACTTTCAGGTATGTAAACTCTCACCTTGAGTGCTGCATCTTAACACGTTTGAACACATAATATAGTATGTACTAGTGGCATCGGCTAAAACGTACGGCAAACATACACCAAGTTACAGAAGCTTCCGATATTCTGCAAGAGCATGGAAACCAGATGAAACACTTTTACACATAAGAAACTGAATTTAATCTTGGGGCCTATTAGTCTAACTTTAGTTTAGATTGGTCGACTTTTCAATACAACTCCCAATATTTGGGCTAAAATTTTTGCTCAAGTTTCAGATGGGGTAAATGGCCTAGGATCAAAGTACCAATTGGTATCTGATTCTCTCCATATGCCACTCCCACCAAAAAGTTTTGACATCATGAAAGTGCAAAAATCTATTTTTGATTATCCCTTGTAAAGGTCTCTTGTATTTATTGTTACACATGTTTAAAGAGAAATTTACATTTTTCCACCAACTAACACAAATAAAAAAACCACAGACAAATAAAACTAAAGGGTAAACTGATAAAAACCAAGAAACTGGCAAAGAGGGGAACCTGTTGTTAATCTACCCTGTTTGCACTGGGTATTACAGCACATATGGTACTGTATGTAAAAAAAAAAATCACCCACTGTTCAGAGACTTCTGCAATAACTAGACACAGCAGGGTGGGGTTAGAGATAGAATTTCAGCCATAATTCTGACGCTCCTGCCTTTTGCCAGTTTAGGCCATATTCTTAAGGGCTATGTTAAAAAGAGTCTCTTTATGTCCCCCCCGTACCCCACAAATCTTGCCTGAACAGCAGGGCAGGTAAAGTCTCTGCTCAATATCCAGAACAAAGATCCTCTGAAATAACAAAATTAGGCACTGGTAGGGTTGTGCGGTTTAGCAGTCACATTTCAAATATAAGCCCTGGGACTTCCCCTTTCTAGGCCATACAACGGGAAGCATAAAAGTCTTAACACCAGCTGAACGCTTTACAACAGCAATGCATAATTACAGTCAGCCAAAGTTCAGTTCTACAGCCCTTGGGATCCCAGTCAGGGGGTTTGCCAAAACAATTCCCTGGAAAGTGCCCCTTTCCCCCCCACAGCTGGTTGGGAGGGGGAAGGCAGAGACAGAGCATCCCAGAAAAGCAACAGGATACAGCAAGGCATCATACTGTCTCCCTCCTAGCTGATGGGAAAGAGGGAAGAGATCTACCCCATTCCTGCTAACTAAGGGAAGACTATCACCCAGGCTCTGTCAATCGTGGAAGGACAGAGCACTGTAAACCCTTTCCTCCTCACCCTGGTAGAGGAAAGTTCCGTTCCTAGCTGATGGGTGAAGTGTGGGTATTCTATACTCCCCTCTACCATTCTGGCTGTTGATAGGGATGGGGCTCTCTCCTTTGCCCTCTCTTTGAAGTTGGTTCTGGGGGTGAGGAAGAAAAAGTCACTGTTGCCAGCTCCTTCCTTGTCCTGCCTATACTGGGCATCTCTTTCCATGGCCCAAACTCTTATTCTCCATTGGTTCTTTCCTCCCCAAAAAACCCTGCTGTCTCTTTATTTAGAAAACAAAAAAGCAGCTTGTAAATGTAGACATGGCCTAAGTAAACCCAGGTAGGCTTATTTGAGAGTCTCCTGTGGCTTTGTGCAGACTTGCTTAGCACAGAAGAGAGCAGTATTTTCAGAACTGAATCAGGGCCTAAAAATATCCCGGACAGCATCCATTTAATAGTAGTTATTTTTAGTAACAGCGAATCATTCCACATTATTCCCAGTCTTGTTAAAGCACTTGGCTTCTCATAAACATTATGTCTCCACTGCACACATTCTCTAACCGCACTGCTTCAGGGGTCTAGTTAAGTAATAATTGGTATGCATTGTCGCAAATAAATAGCAATTGATTGTTTGACAACATTACACAAGTTTACACATGCTAGAGCGACTGCGGAGTCCTGTATGTGAAAATCAAGCCTCTGGGGTTATTCTAATATCTATTTGTTTTAAATCTCTAACAGTCACCTCTGGTGCATTTCAGACTTTTGTCCAAATGAGACAATGTCCTTTGTGAGAAAGGACATTCAGAGAGAGAGAGGTGAAGCGAGGAGCCTCCAATCTTGCAACTGACTCAGCAGAGACAGACCCTTATGCCCACACAGAACCCAAATGAGGCTCCACTGAAGCACAAGGCTCAAACTGTGCATGATCTTTGTCACAGTCGCTGCCCTAATTCTGTGTTTTTGAGAGTCAAGGAAGATTCACTTCAAACAAATAAACCTAAAAACTTACTTAATTATTAAAATCTATTATTGACTTTTGTAGATTGTTTTTTAACTGAATTTACATTTCAGTCCCCAAGCAGCATTTATTTCTGCCTGATGTTTACTTTCACTCTTTCCGAAGATCAGGTATCTCAAAAGATTGGTCACTCGGAACGAAACAAAAAAATTTTAAAGGTGGTTTTGTAAGACTCAAGTTTGACACAAGTTTCCCCACGTACATGTCTGAAACCACTCTTCCAAGTATACAATTTCACAATTAATTAAACGCTGTCCAACCTGTGGCCCAGTGCCCTGCTCTCACCAGTGCACCAAACAGAAAGGGCTCCATGCAAAGCAGGAGAGGGGTATACTGTTCTGTGCAGCACATAATGGAATGTAAAACAAATATACTTACAGCAACACACCGGGCTCAAGACTGAGTGACTCAGTGAGGCAAAGTTTCCATTGATGTCAAGAGCCATAAACATCCTTTGGGAACTGAGCCTACCTAGGTACTACTGTATAAGCCCCAGTTGAGATAAGGGCCCCATAATGCTATGCCTGAATGAAGACATAGTGTATGTCTACACTAGAGTTTTTTTTACCTCAAATTAATAACTCAAGGTACTTAACATATTTGTAGAGGCTAATCAGGATACTCCCCACACATCTGTCCCCAGGTAAACCACAAATGTTCATATGCTTGAACAAACACATGGGGAGGGTCCAGACACTTCACAAACTTTTACAAATGTATTAAGTACCTCAAAAATTATTTAGCAGTCGATAACTTTGAAGTAAAAAACTTTAGTTTGAACTAACCCATGAGAGAGAGAGAGACAGACAGACAGACAATCTAAACAATCAGTGACTCGAACAAGGTTACAGAGCAAATGAACAGCAACACTGGGATTAGAATCCAGGTCTCCTGACTCCCATGCCCTTTTCAAAAGACCATATTGTTACACTACTAAATGAGATACTCAGTACACATACAATTTCTGTTCTTTTATTATGTCAGAACTGAAAGGAGTTTTACAAGTAAGTTTTTGCAGCTTAATGCAGCTATTAAAGATACTCTCTTGTGCTGAAAAGAAATACCTCTCTTCTTTGTTATCAATTTTTTAATGCAAATTGTTACACTAAGGGGAATGAGAGAAGCAACTGGTACAACCACTAATAGATATCCTCTAGGTCATCACAGCTTTGCTACTGGGGAGAAACCATTGGTTATGCAGCTAACAGTGGTTTTTATGTTCATGTGCTATATAGTCTGTATGTGCAAATGTCATGTTACCAGCTGAGATGGGCTCAAACCAAAACTGCATATCTAACCAACGTAAACCTTTTGAAAAGTTCATATCTCTGTGCACATTCTCAATCAGGTCAGCTTAGTCACATGGTGGTATTTCTTCCTCAAAAGTGTCCTAATTTTAAATTATTTTTTAATTAATTTTTGAAAATAATCCTGCGGAAAATTCAGAAAACAAAAGCCAGGCATATACAAAACACAACAGAGCACAAATGATGTCAAATTTGCCAGCATTTCCACCTACACTTCTCCTCACCTCTTGATTTTTTTTCAACCAGTTCTATTCATAAGAAGACCCTTCCCAGATCAAGTTACCCAACCAAAATCAGCCCCATAATTTGTAATGTGAAGGGAGCAGTATATAGCAAAGTTCATCCAGCAGTTTGAACACAATTGTTGCAAGCAGGGCTTTAAATGTAGCACAGAGAGAGGCAAATTTGCACCCAACCCCCACCTTCCAGGCAACAGAGGGGCCTGAACACAATGGAACTAATATTGTTCAATGTATGTTTGGCAGAGGCCACATAAGGATGCAAACCTCCTGTGTACCACGGGCTGTAATCAGCTGCAGCAGATCATCTGTTCACACTGGATAGGGGAGAAGGAAATGGAAGCAGGGCCACTGAATGTGCAAATACATAGACCCAAAGATGCACAAAAGACATATCCATAGGGCTCCTATGAAGGGCTCCATGGCCTGGGAGAATGGGAAAGGATTCTCTCCCATCACCTGCACAACCAGACATCACCCGCAAAACGGTGGAACACAGTGCATAGCCCAGTTGTTCAGGCAGCGTGCTGAGAAAGGGATGTGGCCTAGAGACAAGACTTACCACTTACACAGCAATGTATACTTTTCAAAGCATTGCACAACCATGAACTAATGAGACTTTTAAAGAGGTGCTGATGGTCTCCTGAAAAAGTTGTAACAAATTCTAGTTCAGAATATTTACTTATCTGCAGCCTTATGCTGTCCACATTTACTCCCCCTTCTTTAGTAAAAACGATGAAAACAAGATTTTGTTTAAGATTTTGTCTTTCCCTGCTGTTTATTCTCCCAAGATAAGTCATAATCTTCTGTCTGCAACATCACCATCATTTACTGATAAACTATGTGACATCACACACTCAGGATTATGACGTCAGGGGTGGGGCAAAAAACAGCAACAGATGTTTAATCCTGGGTAAACAGAGCCTGTTCGCAAGCAAACAGTCCCTAGTATAATGAATGTGGGTAGAAAATACAGAAAAGAGTAACTATATCGTTATGTATACAAGCAGGATTGTTCCTAACTAGAATAGTTCCCTGTGTGAAATGAGTTTGTGTTCTTGGTCCAACTCCCAGTGGATGGGTGTCAACATCATAAAAAACACCATCACAACTGACATAAATTTGCCAATTTTGGACCTTATCCTGCTGTCCTTACACACCCAAACTACAACTGAATTCTAGGGGAGTTTTTGTCTGGCCCCTTTCTGGCAGTCTCATCAGAAATGCCAAGACATGAATAGGCATGGAGACCACACTACCTTTTCACACTGAAAGATATTCTCACCTTGGTGGGGCTGAAGCACACTGATGATGCAAACTTCCTCACCTTGCTCAATGTCAATAAACAGAAGATTCAGCCTTCAAGGCCTCACTTCAGTGACTTTCATTTCACACGGGATATTTCGCTTTTATCTTTAATTTTATTTTTTTCAGCCTTCCCCTTAAAACCCATCTTATCTGTTTTTACTTCCCCTCTCTACTGCTGGAAGAATACCACTGATTGCAATGGAAATACTTGTCTCTTATTCCTTCTTCTGTTTGTTTCACGTTCATTTAGAACGACATATGCATGAAAGGGACAGTGTGCGCTTCTGAATCAGAATTTAAAGCGCCAGGTAACATTGTACAAATACCTGTCAACAAAATTATAATTCCTAGGGTGAAATCCTGTCCCATTGAAGTCAGTGGCAAAATGCCCACTGACTTCACTGGAACCAGAATTTCACCCCATTCTCTACAGATAGAATGAAGAGGGATTAAACAGCCCCTTGTTTCTGCTATGCTCATTTCACGCTAACAATAGCCCTGCTCTCTCCCTACTGCATATTCTGAGTGCATATGTGAATCCTCATGTCATTTCTCCTTTCAGACCCTAAAAACAAAATGCCCTTAGTGGAATAGTAATTTACATCAAAAGAGTTAAATGACAGGTATGTATTTATACAGGATGTACAGATGGGACAAAAAGGTTGAAGGGCCTGATCCTTCTATTAAAAATCCATGGGGAGTGTGGACTTCAAGGGGAGCAAGGATAGGCCCTAAATTAAGAGTGTTATCATTGAAAAGCCACTGATCACATTTGGTTAGTCTCCATTAAATCAGGAACTAAAGACACAGTGACGTCTTCTATTCTGAAACTGCGACGAATAATCAAATGCGGTCTTACAAATGACGCTATGAATATATTAGGAAAGAGCTTTCACCCAGTTCTTTCACATATTCCATCAAAATTAGCGTCAAAGATCCAGGGAAAGATCATCATTACTTATTATATTCCACAATTATTTAACTTAGTTCAGATATAGTATAATTTAAGGAATCCTCAACAAATATAAAATGCAAGACCTAGCAGGCTGTTACAATTTTTCACAACAGTATCACACTCTAGTATTTTAACATGCCCATAGCAAAGTTTTGAGTAGTGTAAGTTTATAGGAGCACATTTTCACTACTTTGGCACAAGTCAAGTTATTTCTAACTTTCATGGCTAGTGCAAGCCATCCAAAAAATGTATTGTACTTTGTCACTTTTAGTTAAAACTAACTTACCCTTTCCAATGTATCAAACAACTCCTGATTTAATTACTTTAAAAAACTGTATTGTACACATTCTTACAGAAATATTAGCTGAACTGCAGAAGTGTTATTTCAACTGTATCCAGTCTGGCAGACAAATTTCCTTCACCAGCCACAGACTTAATGAATGTGTATTTGTAGCCAGTCTAGGACACAGCACATTTAGGTTGATGTTTTTACTGATACAAAGATTATTAACACTGGGACCCAGGCCATGATCACATACATTATGGTGACAACTTCTCTATACTGAAATGACAGTGTTAAAAATGAAAGCTACTGCCACCATTCTACCATTACTGTAAACTCCTTTAAAAATTTTCCATTTAGGAAAAGCATAAGTGCAAAGGGTACAACTTTGCCTTCAAAACTGATTCATGATAGGAATGCACTGTTAGCAAATAGCATTCTAGTGCTAGATCTCTGCAGGATGTCATTCTGTGTCAGGGATCCTATTCGGCTGAACCTCATGGATTCTAAATAGCATATGCCATAAAGAAAACTATCTTTAAAAGCCTGGTGGTTTGATTGTAAGACATAAATTCATCATTTAAAAGAAAAAATGGCATAATTTTACATTATAAAGTTTCACAAGAAAAACATTTTCTATGCTGACAAACTACTTACTTCCTAAATCCCACGGTCAACGTTATTTTTTTTTTTAAAGTGACTGCATTCTATTTCTAAACATGTACATTTTACCTCCCTCACTAGATAAACCATACTTGATTCCATTTTAGAAATTATTTCTAAAAATCAGAATGCAAATAAAAATGTAGCGACTGACGATACAAGAAAGTGAAGACACTTAACTACATAGATAATAATTTTTACTAATTAATGTGTATTTGTAAAACCATGAAAGCAAACCCCTACACCTTACTAATGACAAACAAGTGTTTACAAAAGCCTTCAAAATTAAGAGTTCCTGTCTAAAAATATTGCCCTGCATTAATAATACAAGTTTTTCATAGATTATATCAATTATTAGTAAGATGTCATATACTACCATTTATAGCCACTTTATGCCACCCGTCTGGTAAGAAGTTTAGTAATAAAACATATAAGCCCTTATTTAAGATGAAATGGCTATTTGTACAAATCACTTCACTTTGGCAACTCCATGAAGTTTGAAGACAAATCAGCTTTGTGGTACTAAAAGATTACAAATACACACAAATCACTAAACATATTTTTTTACTACAGTATGAGTGACATGCCTGTGTTACAACGATCACCTGTATAATCATAAATGCCTCATAGTATTTTGAGCATACACTCCTATAATGAGACTGTCTTCAGTTTTGCTTATTGAAGCAACCTTTAAAGAATGGTAAAGCGGGCATCGCCCTTATCCAGTGAAGAAAAGACTAACAAAAATATTCTGTCACTAGACAACTTGTCTGCCATTTACTTTATTCACTAAACTTGCACAAACTAAAAAGTACAGCATTTTTTCTACAAATCTGCAATAACTGCACTTTTATGCCAATTGATAAACTGCCTTCCCTATGGAAATACTTGGTCACAGAGGCTAATAAGCACTGGACATCTTTTATTCTATTTATTTCACTAATATCACCAAAAATATATGATCAACATATATAAAATATCCCTCAATGCACTACAGAACCGTAAATGTTTATTTCTTTTGTTAGGTTACGTTATATTTGATCATGTGTGAACAATTAAAGTGGTCTAATTAGGGCTAAATGTATTCATTGATTGCCTGCAACTTCACAGGCAACTAAGTATATTTGAAAGAAGAAATGACTTGTCTTGTTTTATTTTGAAATCTTCATCTCCTTACACTTTCTTCCTGGTGTAATAAAAAGGACAGCACCACAGTATCAGGCAAAGTGTAATACATTAAGCCACATCCAGGATTTACCTTAGGGGTGCAATCTTGTTGAAAGACAAAAGACTACTCTTTATTTCAGCTCCATGTCTAGTTAGTTTTTGTTAAAAGAACAAGCTCTTTCAGGCTCAATTATACAGAGTAACTAGCTTTTCAGCACACATTTACACACTGCTGCTCTGTAAAGGCTGAGACACAATTTTGTTTTAATGCACAATATAAAATTGTTTTAAAGCTCCACGCATATATGCAGGAAGCCTAAGCAACAGGAAAAAAAAAAACTAAAATGGTATTTTACTGTCCAAAGATTACGGAAACTACATGAAAAAAAGATTTGTTTTCTCCTAGGACTATAACAGTTGTAGTGAGTACACACAAGAAAAACAAAACACAAGCAGATCTTATATGGAACATAATTCAAATAATGTGTGAACCTTAGTATACAGTGGGACAGAAAGCATCTTCTATTGTACAAAACAGTGCAAAAGAACACACAAACTTTGTTGCTGTAATACAAACAAGTTGAATGAAGCAAATGCAATAATAGTGCTTCCTTCTAAAAGGTATATGTCCAGAGAGGATGATTACTATTATATATAAACACAGAATCCCCTAATGTGTCCAGAGGAATTGCTACAGTGACTGATCTTCATTTTAATTCTTCAGTGCATTATTTATCAAAAAGGTGAAACCTTTTTCCAACACGTTCAGGCATTTCATTCTGGAAAACTGTACTTAATTTTCATTTCAACAGCACCAAAAGATGGTTACCGAGGCTGCTGAGGATAGCCAGTGGTATTAAACACCAAACAATCAAGATCGCTTCTAAATAATACACACAGCAAACTGTGAGGCACAAACTGACACACGCAGCACGCCGAAATGCTGAACGCGGAGCACTGATAACTACGTGCCAGTTATTGAATAAGAAACCTTATTCTGTAAACAATCCCACTCTAGATTTAGTACGTTTCATGGAGAGTAGGGATGTTTTGATCGGCTCTACCCTAGACTGCAGGCGCACCAGCCTTCCAATCGCTTTAGGGATCCATGCGGGGTAAGAAGTGTTGCAGTACGTTGCAACGTTACAAGGAAATTAATCAGGACGCTTCCTTGGAAAGGAGTTTTTCAATCCGCCCTCCAGAACGAACCGATTGAACGTGTCTCTATCGTATTTTACAAGCTCTGGGCTTTCCCCTCCAAACTCGATTGATTCCAGAGTGCCTGTGCCCATGAACCGGATTTCCCTCCAGTTGCTCATGCCCCCCCCTTCCCCCAACTCTGGAAGTATTTGTTTTATAAACTCCGCCAAACACGTTCACTTTGCAAAGGCTCCAGCAAGCCCCCAAACCCAAATCAATACGTTACTCTCCTGGCGGATTATGCATAAAGGGGCCGCGACGCGCCACGCCCACCACGACCCAACTCTGCCATTGTTAGCATCATGACTGTTTGCACCAGGCAAACTTTCCGATTGCGGCTTGAAGTGCACCGAAAAGTGCACAAGGAAAGGAGACTTGAAGTGCAGGCTCCAGCGTGTGGGCAAAAGGAGGAAGTCCCAGGCCAGGCTGTATTAAAGGCTGAGTGAGAAACGTCTCTCCTCCGCCCCCCTCCCCCTCCCTTGTCTTGGCCGAGACTTTGGCAGCCCTGCAAACCGTGGGTAACCCTGCTAATCTGCTGGCAGATGTTGTCCATCATACTCAGCACTAAGTAAACAATGCAGAGCCCTGCAAAACAAAAGATTTCCACTTCACCTCATTTAACGTCTTTCACTTATTCTCTGGCTGCACCGGGGGAGCTTCTTGGAAAGGGGAGATTTGAAGAGGACGAGAGAAGCAATTTAAAGATTTGTCATTCTCCCTTCCCCTCCGCCCCCCGAACATATATATATATATATATATATATATATGCACTACTACCTCTGGTGGCTTGAACTCGCTCTCTGGCTTCAGCCACTGGCCCATATTTGTCCCTGCGTGCTCCGAAGTCTGCATCACATACATGCATGATCAATCGCAGGGCATTACGCACACACAGCGATGTTTCAAGCCAAGACAATAATCAGCACAATAACACACCGAACGCGCGCACACACCCCTGGCACGGGGAAATATTTTTCACACACCACCCACCCCCCTCGTCGGTTCTAATTGGATCTGGTAGTTTTGCATCCTCCAGCAACTAGACCTGCAAACATCCCCGCCTCCGTACATTTGTAAATAGATCTGTATAGCAGGGGCGCTCTCCAGGCGGATTAAAGCCGGGTTGGGGAGGGGGGGGGTGGGATATGACCAAAGATGTCCTCAGATTTCAGGCTTCCCTTGTCCTTTTTTTCCCCCCGCTCTGTGTGGCGCAGTGAGGCGAAAACACATGGACACTACCACGGGCACAAACATTAAGACTGCAGGTAGGGAGAGAGCGCACACCAACCCAGCCCTTCATTGCAAATATCCTGCCCCCCTCCCCTCCGCTTCCCCCCTTACCTCTGCCTTGGCTCCAAATATCCACAGGGAGCAAAGCCCCCCAGCTAGGAGCAGCAGCAGCCTTCTCCTCTCAGCGCCGCATCTCTCCCTTTATCGATCGCCTCCTCTCTCTCGCTCTCTCCAGGGCTCTTGCTGCCTGAGATCCACCTTAAAATGACACACACACACACACACACACACACAAACTTAATCCCCTCCTCCTCCGAGCTGCTGCTCCAAGTGGGGATGGGGGCAGCCGCAGCCCCGGGAAAGAATCTTTCGCAGGAGCGAGGAGGATGCGAATTTCAACTTGGCTCTTAAAAAAAAAACCAAAAAACCAAACACCCCAGAAGTCCTTGGCGGCGGCTCCAGCCGCGCGGCGCTGGGTGGAAGGGCTCAGTACTGGCCTCCCCGCCTCTCTGTGCGGAGTGGATGGGAAAGGTAGGGGCTCGCTCGCTCGCTTTTTTTTTTTTTTTTTTTTTTGGCAATAGGCGGGGTCTCTCTTTGCAAACCAATGACACAAACCCACATGGGCCGGCCTCGCCCCCTATAGATACTCTTCACTACAAATAGGCTCTCTCGGGGGATTAGTGGATCAGCTAAAGTGCAAACAGACGCAGCGAGAAAGAAAGGAGGGGAAGGAGAAAGGGGCGGGGGGCCACACGGAGGGAGCCGGCCTCTCTCTGCTGCACTTTTCTTCGCCCCCGCCCGCCCGAGACAAATGAAGTTGGAAACTAGGGGAAGTGGCCGAGTTGGGGAGGAGACAATAACAAGGGAAGCGCAGCGCCAGCGTGAGCCGAGAAAGGCTTGTCCCTGGCCGGGCAGCCGCGCGCTTCAGCACGGCTCCCCTTCCCTCCGGATCCCACCTCCTCCCAGCCACGTGGAATCGCGGGGTTCGGCCCCCGGCGGCTCCCCACGTGTGTGTGTCCTCAGCTCCCGGAGCCGCTGCCACGGCGCCGTCCCAGCTGCTGGCGCCCTCCCCGGTGGATCCGCAGGAGCAGAGGGCCTCCCTCCCGCCGCCACAAACACACATCGCCCGGAGATGGGGGATTCCCTCCTCCCAGCTGGCAGCCTCGGAGTCCTGGTGCTCTGGCAGTCCCCCTGCGCCGCCCTGCTGTGCCACATGTTGTCCGCCTTTGCCATCAACTCCCTTCTCCACCCCAGCAACGATTCCTCCGCTGGCTGAAATTTCCCTGCAGGGGGATGGACGCGCTCAGGCATACGATGCGGACTGTTTAGCACTGGCGGGTCGCAGCAGCCATAATAGCGTTAAGAAGGCGCTTTATTTACTAACCCTGTCTTTTCAGCGCAGATACTGCCCCCCTCGTTCCCCTGGGAGCTGACACGCGTGTGTTCCTTGCCTGAGTTTGGGGGAAGGTTTATCCAAATTTGACTTAGCCAGTGTTTAGCCGTTCAAGTGAGAAAAGAAGTGGTTGTCACGCTGCAAAATTGTTCAGACACTTTCATTGCCCGTAGATCACCGATAAATGTTTTGTTTTATAACTCCAGGCTTGGACCTCGTCCTAGATAAGGACAAGCATCTTTCACACGTTTGAAATAAATATCAGTATTTGACAGTTATATGCCACACTTACACATTGGGCTATGGGCAGTGCATGATTTGTCACTGACTTTTCACAAAAACATTGCAGAAAGATATCTGACTCATAGCTATAACTGGAGCTCATTACCCCACACAGAGCTCATACCATTTGAAATTGATGTTGTGGGGCCTGAGGATAAAAGGCCACTAGACATGCTGAGCCCCTTCTGCTGACATCTTTGAAGACAGAGGAGGTGACACGTACACCCCCACCGAGCACCAAATTTGATATGAATATCATAATCACATCATGGTGTTTGTTTGAATGTGAGATAACAGGAGCACACTCAAAAGGTGCATTTATTTGTGTTTGTATTCTCTATTATCCTGGAGGTTTGGGAATTACTGTTTTGACAGTCATTCTGCATCTGCTTGTAACAAGGATGTGGGCAGGTGGTGAGCCTCTAGCTTTCCTGGGTGTACATAGTTCATACTTTTCAATTTTAGAGAAAAAACAGATTCCTTTTCTGGTCAAATAAAAACCTTAAACCAGATCAATTGTCCATCACAATTAATAAAAATACTTTGAGTTTAGTATTTGAAATTACAAGGCAATGGCATAAAAATCTTAATTCTCGCCAGTAAATTGTAGGATTTTTCTAGGTTTTTACACCATACCCCTCATTGTGGTGTCTGAGCACTTGAAATTGTGAATTACGGCCTTGGTCCTACAAGTGATTGAATATGTGAGTATCTGGAATTCAGTGGAATTACAAATGTACTAAGTGTTTGCAGGAGAGGGGCTGTATTCATATGCAAATAACAATTCAGTCTACTTGTGAAAGAACGCAAAAAAATCATACCATAAACTACAGATTCAAAATTACACTGGGTCCAACTGTGAACCTCTGAGTAGATTTGAAGTGAGATACCATTTTTGCCCCAGTACCCAATCCGGCACTCTTTGCTCTGGCAAAACTCCCATTGAAGAGAAGACTCCAGCTCTTCAGAACGGAATTTCACAATGCGGACAACCTCAAGAACATAAATCCAAATACATCTCAGGTTTTTCATCATTAACAACTTTGCTAATTATCAAAGATATTTGGGACAGATCTTCAGCTGGTGTAAATTGTGGCACAACGAAACTATGACAATTTCACCAGCTGAGGATTGCCCATTGTGTTTAAACACCTATTTTTTTTCATCCAGCATCACCATCTCTCCTTGCTTTATTGCACACTTAATTCACATGTGTTTGTATTCATTTGTAAAGTACTATCTATGGTGCTGTAGGAATCAACAGTCATAAATAATACCGATTTTGTGACAAGCATAGGAACATATATTGAGGTCATAAAGGCAAAATAGTGATTTTGCTAAAGGAGCAACTCGATGCTAGGTTTTAAGAGCTCCAGCTGTTATGCAAACACGTTTTCGAAATTAGCAAGGGAATATAGCAACTAGGGATGGAAAATAGTAAACAGTTAACCAGTAACCATTAGTTGTACTGGTTAACTCAGCCTAACCATTAACCCCCAACCCTGGGTGGGCCGGAGCAGCTCCAGCTATGCAGGCCGTGGGCTGGCCCACCCCAGCCCTGCTGGCCAGAGCAGCAGACTTTTTAAACTATATTTACATCCCTAAGAGAAACCATCAGGGAAATCAATTGATTTTTCTATACAATATTTGTTCTTACTATTAAACATTTTTCAGATTTTGCAACTGTGAAAGAATCTTTGTAATTAATCACTGGAGAAAGAGATGTATCTACAAAGCTTGAAATAAAAATCTCACAAATCAAATTCATCATCAGAGGAATGGTGAAGGAGTTATAAGTGAGACTTTTTAACATAATTGTTTTGTGAAAGAAAATAGGCTGGTGAAATACACTTAAGAATTACAAGTGTCGGTACTTACAGTGAGAATTACAGAGAGTTTGGTGTGCAAGGTTTATTTAGAGTTCTCTTTTGACTGTCAAGCAGGGTTCACTTCACTTGCTGGAATAATACTACGCACTGTAGCTGATGACGAGCCCTTGATATTCACTATTCTAGTCCAGTGTTGGGATTTAACTACTTACTAAGATCTAATAGAAAATCTGGAGTGACTATAGCAGTAATAGTTATATTTGATTAATTATAATTATTTTCAGTAAGTGATTACATGCCTCTCTTACAAATAACTTTGCTTTCTATTAACAGTGTACAGTATTCAGAAAGACCAGGATGTTCAAATATTGCTTCATGACCCATATGCTGGTTTCTAAGCAGCTGAATGCAAGTCACACACCATCAGCTGGGTACACAATCACACTTTCCCTCTACACTTCATTGACATGTCAGTCTGAGTGCAGCACCTCCTGTTACATTGGTGCTTTTCAAAATCTTGCAAGTAACTTAAAAAAATACAATCTGTGTTTCTAAAAAGACGTTGATTTGCAGACGCAAATATGGACCCTGATCTTGCAAAGATTTAAGCACATGGTTAATTTTATGCAGTGTGAGTAATCTTACTGATTTCAATGGGACTACTCAGAGTGCATAAAGTTAAGCATGTGCATAAGTCTTTGTAGATTTGGCATCAGGGTTTGTTGGATATGATAAACGACCTATTTTACTGCTGTGAACACCTATATAATTTGAGGATTCTAAATGTATGTATGAACAGTCTGACATAAATTCTTCATAGTCTATAATGAGATGAAGATTATGCCTGCTGTCACTGGAAAGGTAATTTACTTTAGATTTTCAGTGTAATTTTGAATTTAACCTGTGATCTCAATATCACAATAATTTAGCCATTCTTAAATGAACAGATACTTCTGGTAGCCTATAATGAACACACACAGTAGGATTGGAATATGTTTGGAGGAGATGCAAAAATTTATTTAGAAATTTGTAGTCATAACCATTTATTTTTTTCACATAAGAGGAATATTTGATTCTTTCCATGTTGATATACAAACTTATATCTATGATTTGTGTTAAACTGTTTGTAAGTGTAGGGACAGTCAGCAGGAATGTGAATTAATCAAGGTATTTCCCTAAAGAAATTACTGTATGTAAATTTGGAGATCCGAAAAATGAAACTGAAAAGTTTATTTATCCAACTAGGTAAGCAATATTTAACAATAATTTATCAGACTTACCTTTTAAACATATTGCGCCAAATTCATCCTTCTATTCATAATTTCAGTGGATTTAAATCAGGGATGAATTTGTTCCATTAGATAAATATTTGGAAAACTATTCTAGACGTAGCGTTATTGTAGCTGTGTTGGTTCCAGGATTTGAGAGACCAGCAGGGTGAGGTAATATCTTTTATTGGACCAACTTCTGTTAGTGAAGGAGACAAGCTTTCGAGTTCCACAAAGCTCTTCAGAAGAGTTTTATGAAGCCCAAAAACTTGTCTCTTTCACCAGCAGAAATTGGTTCAATAAAAGACATTACCTTTACCCACCTGGTCTCTCTCTTACTCTAGATGTAGGTATTTAGAAGATTAATGATCTTTCCTATGTTTTTGGTCTCATTACAGATTGACACTGGTGTAGTAACGTCATTGATTTCAGTTACTTTTGATTTATTCTAGTGCAAGATCAGAATCCGGCCATTAATGTCAACACTAGTAAAAGTGCAGCTTGTTTCAGTAAATTTGCTAACAGGGTGGTTCAGATCTGTCTTTATGCCATTTACCTTAAGCTTGTATCCAGTTCTGAAAGAGAGCCAGAGTGAGTAGGAAAATCTTTCTTTTACTAATAAGACACACTATATGCCATCTTATCCCATTAGTGATTTTCCCCTTTATTGTTTAGTGTTGTGTCTGATTATCATAATGTCTCTGTTCACAAATCTAGAGCAAAACTCTTTACACATCTGGAGTTGCATAACATATAAGCAACAGCATTTAACTCAATATAAATAGATAATTATCATGTAAACAATAAGTTACATAGTGGGAGTATGAGGATGGGAGACGAGAAATAAGGGTGAATAGATTTGTCTCTTCTTTACTTTTTCAAAATCAAACTAAATCTTGGTCAGAATAAAGAAAGAACACGAAGGGAACATTGATAACTACTTTCAGCTACTTTCAATATTGTTCTCCCCTCCTTCAATGGAGTTATGCACAGTCAGTTTCTGGGGGTTAACTATTACTTAGTATGTTATGATGAAGAGAAATTGATATTTTAGAGGTGCCAGTAGGTCATTCCTTATAACGGCCCCAGGATTCTGGAATGCTCTTCTGCACCTGGTCCAAAATAACCTAGATGTGTTGACTTTCAGAGCACACCGAAGGACCCATTTGTTTCACCTGGCCTTTTAAGAACGATATGTGGACCAAGGTGCAGGCCAATGTATGGGGGGATAGTATTTGGTTATGTGCTGCTGCTTGGTAGAAATAATATGCTCATTGTATTGCATTCTGGTCTTGTAATTTTAAACAACAGGCAGCTCACTCAGCATATGTGTGGATGGGCCCTTTATATTGATTCTAAATGAATAGAAAATAAAAATAAATTTTAATAATCACTATCTTGTAGCATAGTAATAATACATTACTAGCGACTTCCACATAGTATGCATAAGGGATTATTGCACTAACTTTTCACCTCTGGGGACATGGGCTCATATCTGAGTATGATCTTTGGTGAAATGAGGCTGGTGGTGTGCAATACTTCCTTGGTAGATACAATGTAAATTCCCCTCTCCCTTTTCAGGGCATATGATATGGTAAGCAGTAAAGGAGAGACTTAGGCATGGAATCACAGAGAGGTTGAAGGCAGAGGTCTGTGTGGGGATGTTTACATAGCAACTACTTACACAAAGAGTGCAATCCTTCAGTGTCATTAACACTGAAACATTAAACACATTCTAAGAGCAATAACATTAAAAAACCCTCACATATATGATAAATATAATTTCATTCAATAGTACATTGGCCAATATGCTAGCAGTTATTCTGTGAAGTAATTCCATTTTAATTATCATACTTATCACACTAGTTCAAGGACATCTGATATTTTTCATCAAATGTCCCTGGTATTCCCACTTGCCAAATGTATTCCCATTGAGAAAGAAAAAGATTTGCATGCTGAGAAATATTGAATTGAATCAGTGGTTAGAGAGGCAGGCACACATATTACTTCTGCCTTAACTACAAACATTGAGGTCTGCATTGGTGGAAAATTCTCAAAGCCATTCCCTTTTGTAAACATGAGTAAAAGGACTGTCAACACCTGAGAAATGTCTCTTTTGACAATCCTGGCTTTTTTTTTGGTTGTTGTGCAAACAGGTTTCTCTGCTTTGTTTGTCTTCCATTTGTCTTGTATTTTTGTGCAAGACAAGACACGATAAAGGTCTTATAAAATGCACACGTACAGTTAGTGTAACCCTTCCATAAATTTTTTTAATTTGGTCATTGTGAAAGCAGATTCATCCCAGAAATATCTAATGGTGCTGTTTAATCCTTCCAGGAAAATTATATGACTGGCTCGTGAGTCAATCTATTTGGTTTAAAGTTTAAAGGGCAATTGAATGTACAATTTTGATAAACGTGCCAGGTGTTTCTAAACAAACAGTTATAGATAAACACATGTTCATGCCTCTCCCTCCATAAACCGTGGACTTCCTCAACTAGATGATCACAATGGTCCCTTCTGGCTTTGCAGTCTATGAAACATTAAACTTTCCTGTGTGCCAGCTTAGAACTGGTTAGGTAATAGAATGCTTTCATTGTACTTTAATATCTTAACGTGTTTATGCTCTGTAATCTCTAGTTCTGCCTTCGTGATTGTTTTATAAATTAGTCACTGATACATTTGTAGCTTGTTAATATAAAACTGATACAAAAAATTTCATACAATGACAGCAACAAAAAATGGTGAACTAGGCCTTCCAAAGTAATTTGCCATTCACCAAGACACTGGTGTTAATGCTCATAGGTATTACTGATGGGTAAAGTGCAACATTGGGACCATGTTTTTCAGTGGTGTGAATTAGGCACGCTGGGCCTGATTCATCACTGCCCCACGCCAGTTGTTATTATTATTTGAATTATGGTAGTGCTTAGAGGCCCCAGATGAGATCAGGGCGCCATTGTGCTGGATGCTCTACATACCCTTAGTGAAACATAGTCCCTGTTACGTAGAACTTAGTCTGAATAGAGAAGACTAGGTTTGCCAATTTTGGTTGGAGGTTTCATCACATGACATAATCTTTAATTAAAGAGTAATCTTTTATTCCTGGAGACTCCAGGACAATCCTGGAGGGTTGGCAACCCCAAAGGGAAGGAGGGGAAAAGAGGGGCATACAGAAGTGAAGTTACTTACTTAAGGTCTCAGCACAGGTCACTGGCAGAGCTGGGTTTCACAAGTCTATTGTCCTATTCACTGGACCATGTGTTTCTACAGTCTTTATGTCAGTGATGGAGTTACACCAGTGATGCCAATAGTAAAGGTTGCCTACACTTTCCATTGTAAGACCCTGTTTTTGGTTGCTAATCATTGTTATTTATATTGTGGTAGTAGATAGAAGCCTCAAACAAGTCAAGACCCCATTCTATTGTGCTAGGCACTGTACACACATATGCCAGTGTAACTCATTCTTTCCAAATGCTGGTGGGCTGCTGGATTCTATGCCAGGAAGCTGAGGCCTGGCCTACGTTATGAAAGTTTCACTGTTATAACTGTTTTGGCTAGGGATGTGGTTTGTGTGTGTGTGTGTGTTTAATACCACAATAGCCCTAATGTGGATGCCATTATACTGATATAAAGAAAGGCTCCATCTACTTGGTCCTTCTTGGTTACCAACCTTTCCATAGTGTCAATATGCAAAGGACCAGTTAATGCTAAATCTGCATGTTAAGCACCATCTACCCTGACTTCTTATATCATGTCTGCACCAAACCTTACTTACATCCTCAGTGCCAATGAACACTTCTTACAAGTAACACTTTCCCTGGAGTCCAATTTAGACCTGGTTGTGTACTTAGTTTAGATGCTGAAAATTCATGGTGTCTTACAGTACCCAAAGTTCTCTCAGTGATATTTATAGATAGTGGTGTTGGGGTATTATTTAAACTATTAATGTTTCTTGTACCTTGATTCAACCAGTAGGCACTGTTATATGGGGATAGAATCATGCTGTTTTAAGATGGGGTAGTGGCAGGAAAAATCACCCTTGTAATATTTTCCAGGGTATGTTCCTGATAAAAGCAGCAGCTGTTGGAAGACCTATTTATGTACTACCAGATTAATTAATAGTGTTAAGATCCTGGTCTGATCATTTTAATACCTGAGATGTTTTGAAATTTTAACTGCTATTGTACACTTGCTGAAAAATGCATTTTTCAGGGCACCAAAACTATTCACAAATTTGAGTCAAATTCAGCCAACTGTTTTGTCCTCCCTCCCAGAAAGAAAGAAAATTCAAAAAAGTCAAAACATTTTATTGTGACTTTTTCATTCAAAACATTCCATTTTCACCATTTTGAAAGGAATTTTTTTTTTCATTTTATACCCATTTTGTTCGGAAATTTGGTTATTTAAAAAAAATCACCAAAAAAAGGGTGAAAAATACGTGAAAAAAATAAAAATTCATTTTGGGTCAAACAAAACCTTTTGGTTGACCTGAAATGAATTTTATTTTTTTTTCAATTTGGCAAAACCCCCCAAAACTTCAGTTTCACTTTAAACTGAACCAAATTATTATTATTATTTTTTGATACTTTGGCTTGGCCCCAAACTGAAAAATCAATTACTTGATCAGTTGTACTCAACCCCGCTGAAAATTGTCCCACCCAAATATGGATATAGTTGCTTGACTTTAGGCAGGAACCAAATTTTGACAATTTTGGCCCAGACATTTTACTGAGAGCACCCCTCTGCCAACGGCACTCTCAACAGTTTGCAGCAATGTAAATAAAGAAACATGTAAAAAACCTGGGATATTTCACAAGTGTGATAAAACGATCACATCAGTCCCAGTCCCATGGGAAAGGCTTTTGGGGATTAAAAGGCTTTTGTGCCCTTTAAAATTCAGTCTGTATGTCAGAAGGCATCTGTGCTGAGTACGAAGCAGCAGGTAGTTAGAATCAGCTTGCTCTGTCCCCAGCAATAACCACACTGCTTCCTTCTGAACAAGCTGCGGGTGTCAGAAAACCCAAAATAGAATGCACTGCAAGCGTCCAACCTTGGTGTCACAAAAGCATGTTCTATGGGTCTCAGAGTAGGGTGCAGGAAGAAAAGCCACAGTCTGATGACATACATGAGGGTAAAAGACTGAAACTGACACCTGATGATCAAGGACAATGTCTAGCCTACATACCACATTAATCTGGTGACGGAATTCCCCACTGAAGATAGCAGGGCTAGGAAACTGCTACCTGAACAAGCTAATGTAATATCATATTTGCTGGAATTTAATCACAGCCAGTCAGTCACACATAAACAGTCTCTTTCTTAGGATGCAGTTAGAATCTGAAAAGGAACTGTAAGAATACCAAAGCTGGATTTGATGTTTATGGTTTCTCTCAGTGAATCCTTATAAAACATGCTCAGTTTGCCAGTAGAAAGATGTGGTGGCGTTTTTCTGACAGCTAGCCCTGCAAACTCACAGTGGGATCTGAAAGTCAAACTGTGTTATTTCTGGTTTACGTGTCATCACCAATAAAAAGATTATGTAGTAGAGCTGATCGGAGAATGACAATTCCATTCTGTTGCAAATTTTGAGGCTTTGAAATTGGTTTTCGTTCCTGTGAGGAAAGAAAGCAAAACCTTGTGTGTGTTTTTTCAAAAATGGAATTGTATTAGAATGAATTTGCAGACTGAAATCTCAGCTTTTCAAGTTGGGAAGAGGTTGCGTGTGTGTCCATTCCTCTGGTGGGTAAGGATACTGTCCTGGAAGATGGAGACCCAGGTTTCAAATCCCTTCTCTGCCTGATCCAGAGCATTCTTTTTCATCCCAGATCACTTCTAATCAGGCAAAGCAGGGACTTGAACATTGGTCGGCCAGTGCCCCTAACCACCAGGCTACAGAGCATGAAAAAGTCTGGCTGTCTCCTCCACCCCCACCCCCTCCCACTCCCACTCCAAAACAGTTCACTACAACATGTCTCCACAAAAGAACAAATAAAATTTCACTGAAAATGTTCCAACCAGCTCCATTATGCAGCTAGAACTCAGGCCTTGTTGACATACTAAGGCTTGGTCTAAACTTACCAGTTAGATTAGAGTGACCAGATGAGAGGAAGAAAATATCAGGACACCGGGAGGGTGGGGGGAGGGAGAAATGCTGGCGGAGCAAAATAGCAGGACAAATTGCGTCCCGACCAGAGATCTATTGGGATGCGGGACAAACAGCTAAAAATCGGGACGGTCCCAATTTTATCGGGACGTCTGGTCACCCTAAGTTAGATCAACATAACTACATTTGGCAGGGATGTGAAAAAACACACTCCTGGCCAACTTACTTATGCCTGCCTAACCCCCAGAATAAAAGCACCTGTGTTGATGGAAGAATGCTTCCGTCAGTGTAGGTGCCACTGTTTGGGGAAGTAGTGTTTCTACACCCATGGAAAAATCCCTTCCATTGCTATAGGCTGCGACTACACTACAGGGTTATGCCAGCATAGTTGCAACAACATAGCTAGGCTGGTATAGTCTCTGTAGTGTAGACATACCCTAAACGCTTTAACGATCTTGACAGAGGTAAAGTGGTGCAACCCTAGTGTGGACGCAGTTATACCAGTATAAGTTATTCATGCCTGACAAGGGGAATAAGCTGTACTAGTAGAAGGCACCACACTAGGGGTTGTCGTGGTATAACTATATTAGTAAGAAATCACACCCCTTACTGAGATAATTATACTGGGACAAAATCTGTGGGCGTAGACCAGGATTTAGTTAACCATTCTGTTGTTGAGGATGAGAGTCCAGCTCTTTTCCCCACAACTGCACTGGCCTTGAAAGACTAACAGGAATAAAATAGTAACGCTTATTTTATTCATTAAAGAAAAAAAAAAGTGAGCTAGGATACAGATGCGGTGCAGATAGGATGAATAAGAAGCAGTTTTGACACAGCCACTTTTCTGGCCATAATTGCGCTTTAAGCAAAGCAACTCAATCAGAATCTGGGGATAGAGAAATGTTAGGCTGGGTATCAATGTGCATAACAGTAATGATTTCACTGACACAATTCCTCTCAAATTTCTCTCCTAAATGCAGCATATAGACACTGAAAAACTTTGGCGCTAGAAGCACCTCTTCGTGGAACATTTTTTGTGGTCCCAGTACAGACTGATGAGAATTCTCCTGAAATCAATGATGACTAAGATGACATTCTCTTAAGGTGTGATCTTATCCAAAGCATTTAAATGACCTTCTTTGCATTTCAGAATACTGCAACAATGAGATTCTCCAAGCAGTACATTTCTTAGGGAGAGTTGAAGTCTTTTGGACAAAGTCCCAGATGGTTGGATTCTTTTGGCCTTTCATTACACTTGGGATATGTGTTATATAATAATGCTCCCAAAGAGCATTGCTTGTTATTTCTCGTTGTTTAAATATTTTGGAAGTATTGTATAAACACTTTATTTGACATTATTTAGAGGGGAAGAACCCCTCCTTTTACTCAAGGGTATGGCAGAAGCAGGAAACTCAGAAGTAGGGTTGAGTTTTTGCACATTCAGCGATGAATTTGGTGTTTGCTTGACAGATGTTGGAGGAAATGGATCACCTCTTCTTTCCATCTGAGCCATCAGATTGACAGGCTACAATATTCATTTGTCATCAACATGCACCGAGATCCTGAGCAAGCTTCCATTGATGTCAGTGGAAAGGCTTCCATTGACTTTGTTGAGAGTTGGATCAGGCCCCATTTTCCATTTTCAGTTGTGTCTCAAACATGATATTTGTATACTAGCAATCAGCAAAGTGTGCAGAGTTTTCAGCTTTCTCACCCATCTTTGGCTCTAGTCTGTATGGCTCAGGAATTGTATAAATAGGACAAAATCATGGCCCAGTCTCCATTGTTTAATTAATTACATATAGGTGATCTCACAGCTAGAGTGTGTGTGTATATATAAAGAGAGAGAGAGAGAGAGAGAGAGAGAGACCTATAGTGGCAAGTGGCTTTAGATAACATCATGCAAGAGGTCTAGTTCTATGATTCTGATGTGTGGGGGTGGTATGGGTTCACAAATCGAACAGGAAATTAAATGAAGCATTTGGACAGGAAGGACAAGTTACATGTGGTCTTCGCTCTAAATTTTTGAGAAGGATTTTAGCACAGTGACCACACACAGAAACACAAAACTGTATATGCCTCACATTCTCATATATAATACTAAAATTGTTACAGACTATTACAGTTAGGAATTATTACACACACAGTATGTTAAAAGAACTTTATTAAGTCAAGCACTGTATGAAACTTGGATCTGTGGAACAAATACTATTTGATCATATAACTAAAGACTGGTTTAGAATGCCTAGACACAAAAGGGCAAAATTAAGATTGCACAGGCAACCTTAATTCTGGCATTTCCTAACTTTTGAGTGCTTGACTTTGCAACCTTAATAATATTCTTTTAACATACTTGGTGTCTGTGTGTTTTTAATTTCCTATGTTTTTAAAAAGCAAACTGAAAAAAACAGAAATTCCATCATGTAGCTTCATATTCATGTAGCTTCGTAGTCATCAGCAGGACTGGAACCTTTAAGTTAATCTCACAGACTGCTGCAACATAGTAACTGATAACAGTAGCACAGCGAGGTCCGTGAGTCATGTCCGGGGCCACAGGCCCCACTGATCAACTTCTCCCCCCGCCCTCCCCCAGTGCCTCCTGCATGCCACGGAACAGCAGGAGGCACTGGGGGGCGGAGCGGAAGGAGCAGGGATGGGCACACTCCGGGGAGGGGGCAAAAAGAGGCAGGGAAGAGGAGAGGCAGGGATGGAGCAGGGGTGGGAAGAGATGGGGCAGGAGTGGGGCCTTGGGGAGCAGTGGAAAGGGGGAGGGCCTGGGGCTGAGCAGGGTTTGAACACCCCTGGGGAAAATTAGAAGCCGACTTGGGGGTCCATAAATTTTTTTAAATGAAAATGGGGATCCTTGGGTTGCTAAAGTTTGAGAACCGCTGCAGTAGCAGATTGCCATCTTCTATGAGGACCAGCACTAGAGGGAGGATGGGACATTTTGCCAGAGACTTTCACAGTTACTTGCTGAGGAATGGTGAGATTTAGGAATCTTGGGATTCCATTCCAGGCTCTGGAGGGGAGTGTGCTCCAGTAGGCCCAGACTTTTCCGCCCATTTCCCCTAACCATGACTCCTTCTGCCCCATTCTCTCCAACCTATTCCAGTCCTGTCTCTTCCACACCACTGGCTCCTTGTCCCAGCCCCATTCTCTTTACCTAGCTAATCACTCCTCAGGTTGCCCCTTTCCCAGACATTCCCAGTTCTCCCACCCCATCTCCTAGTTCCTTGTCCCAACTCTTTTTGACAAGCCAGTCCCATTTCTCCCCTTCCTAGCTTTTCATCCAATCTGACTTTCTCCCTCCAATTGCTTTCCCCACCCACTGATTTCCAGTCACAATCGCCTTCCTTGGCTCCTGGTCCAGTCTCAATATGTCTTCCCCCTGCCCTGGCTCCTAGTCCCAGAATCTTTCCCAGCAAATACCAGTTCCTCTCCTGCTCCCTGGCTCCTCATCAGATCTCTCTCCTCTCCCTCTTCCTTCCCTATGCCCCACTGATTCTCCATCCTAGTCTCCTGGCCCAGCCAGTCCAAGTGTCCCCTATCGCTTCCAGTCTGAGTTTCCCTTTTCTCCTCCTCCCTGCCAGTATCCAGTCCCAGTTTTTGCCTCCTCTCCCCTTGGTTCCTTGTCCCAATCTACTCCACAGGTCCAGTTCTCGTCCCCTGTGCATTCAAATCAGGCAGCTTCCTCCTCTGCATTATCTGGAGCCAGCAAAGGGCAGGAGGGAGTCATTGAGAGCACAAGACAGACAGTCTCCCTGCTCTGAGTACAGGAGCCTAGACCAAGCTCATAGCTGCAATTGCTGGGAAAGTCCTTCTGAGCCCTGGGGAGGAGCATGCCCACTGCAGACAAAATCATCAGGGAATTTAGTTGCTAAAATGTAAAGAGGTCTCCTCTGAGCATATGCAAATAGAAATTTTTCAAAGACTTATAGTTTCACCAATTTGGGTGGATTTTCATAGTGTAATCTTGTATAACTTTTATGTTGAAATATTCCCAATTACTATTATGTTGTTAAAGGCGGGGGTGCAATAAAACCCAACTTAGTTTCCAGGTTTGAGCCTCTTGATCGGTTACAAAAAATTTAGTAGAGGACCACTGGGTGACACTTCGAATGATACAACCAAACTTTAGTAAAAAGAAAAATGATTAGTTAAGCAAACAGATGTGCAATTACTCTTTACACAAATGCTATTATTGTACTCACATGTAAAGATGAAATGGTGTATAAGTGGGGGCTCACTCCACTGACAACAGTACAGCCTTATAATCCTGGCACCTAACAGTATCATTTGGATGTTAATTGGAGCTCTCCGGAAATTTAGCAAGGCTACTCCCTTTTATGCTGCATTAGAATACTAATTGACATTAAACTGCCCTTTACTGTAATTCTATTTCTGCCACCTTCTTTATGGCTCTTTACATTGCACATTATTTAAATTAACATCTGCACCAATGTCCTTCCCATATTATCAATATAGATAGCAATTTAATAAAACATTCACAAAAACACTCATTAAAATCCTTGCTCACACCAGTTATGACCAAAACATAATGGCAACATAACCCTTGTTCATGTTCTTGCCAACTCTTATTTTCTCATAACCCTCTGTCTCCAACTTATCTTTAATTTTTCTCACACTAGCAATTTCAATTTCCCATACTCCTCTACACTTAGGCTAACTTATGCCTAAAACCTAACTACTACTTATTTCTTAACCCAAACCAGCCTATAGGCTACAACAGGGACAGCAAAAGGTACATCCCTGACAAAAATGGCCACCCCTCTGCCACATTTCAAGTCCCTGCCCCAAAGAAAGGGGTGCTAAATCACCAGAATTTTTTAATGCAGGAAAAACAACATATTTTCTTCTAGCCTTGCTCTTGGAGACAACTGAATTGCCTTGGGTGAAATTTTCCAAAAATATTCATCCTGAAGCCGACACCCAACATGGAACATTTCATCTCAAATGGTTAAAGTTTGACAAAGTTATAAGAAACTGATAATACGGTCTGTGACGTTGTGCAGTCTATATGGTTTTATAAAAACTTGATAATAAGTCAATATAATGTAACTGAGATAGTTTTAGAGAAAATACGGTAATAAGTGAATGTAAGTAACTGGGATATGCCTCATGCAAAAGGTCTCTTGTAAGGTATCATTACAAAGCTTATAATCTACTGAGTGTGATCATCTGATTTGTATAAATGTACCACTCTTGTATCTAAAACTAGAAATATAAAATGTAACTCTGAGGGCCTATTGTAATTGTGTAAAGTGTGGACCATTAATGATGGTTTGGAATCTTGATGACTCCCATTGTCTGCAGATGGCTGTATTTACCTGTGAGTCTTCCTGTATATGTGTGTGCTGGCAAGTGAGTAATGAAGTCTTGCAGTGACATGTGATCATGTCACCTGAACTGGAATCCATCTTTAACCTGGTGCTTTTCCAGTGAGGGGGGGTGGAAACCCAGAGAGACAAAGAGTTCCCGCCTTATGCAAAAGATATATAAAGGGGGGAAGAGAACAGAGAGGAGGAGAAGCCATCATGAAGAATCCCCTAGCTATCACCTGAGCTGCAACAAGAGCTGTACCAGGGGAAAGAATTGTGCCCAGGCCTGGAAGGTGTCCAGTCTGAGAAAAACTTACTGAAACATCTCTGAGGGTGAGATTATCTGTATTTAGTTTGATTAGGCATAGATTTGCGCATTTTATTTTATTTTGCTTGGTGACTTACTTTGTTCTGTCTGTTACTACTTTGAACCACTTAAATCCTACTGTCTGTATTTAATAAAATCACTTTTTATTTAGTAATTCACTCAGAGTATGTATTAATACCTGGGGGAGCAAACAACTGTGCATATCTCTCTATCAGTGTTATAGAGGGCGAACAATTTATGAGTTTGCCCTGCATAAGCTTTATGCAGGGTAAAACGGATTTATCTGGGTTTAGACCCCATTGGGAGTTGGGCATCTGAGTGCTAAAGACAAGCACACTACTGCGAGCTGTTTTCAGGTAAACTTGCAGCTTTGGGACAAGTGATTCAGACCCTGGGTCTGTGTCTGGAGCCAAACGGGAGTGTCTGGCTCAGCAAGACAGGGTGCTGGAGTCCTGAGCTGGCAGGGAAAACAGAAGCAGGGGTAGTCTTTGCACATCGGGTGGCAGCTCCCAAGGGGGTTTCTGTGATCCAACCCGTCACACGGTCTTATAATGGGAAGTGTTGGGCAACCTTCATAATAATCAAAGCTGCCAGCCCTACCTATACTAACCTCAAGAAGGTTTTGGAGGAAAATTCACAAGAGAAAGAAGTTTGCTACCTGTAGCTAGAGCTTTGACCTTATCAGACCTCTTAAATTAACCAGGAATTGGTCAGTACCTGGACGGGAGACTTCCACAGAAAATCCCGATGCTACAGGAAGGGTGATTCAGTAGGTGGTACCATTCCTGCTGAGTCAGCTAATAACTCAGTAGGTGTTAGCAGGTACTGTGCTTTTGGAATGTCTGCCATTTGGCTGTGATGCAATACCAAGGTCCTGACCATTTGTGGTGATTAAAAATCCCTCAGTGCTTTCCCGCCAGAGTTAGATGACTTAGCTCTGGTGTGGGGCCTGAGGAATTTGGGTAATTTTCTTCATCCCACTTCACCCTCTGTAGCTTCAGCTGGATTAATCTTGTCCTAAATCACTGTGAAGCATTGCAGGGTGGGATGCAGCAGCAGTCTGCAGGAGCTAGAAGAAGCTGGAGATGGTTGAGGACTGAATGGAATAGGAGTGTAAAGAGGGAAGCACAGAAACCTGAGTGGTGTGTTAATGGGTGGTGAGAAGTTTGGGAAATAATGCAAGAATCCAGGGCAGGAAGGAGGGTTTGATGGAGGAGGACCTGGAGGCTGGGGAGATGTTCAAATGGAGCAATTTGGAGGCTCTTTGTTAGCAGAGTGGACTTTTACATTGGGAAGAGTAATAACAGGACAGTTCTCACTGTGAGAGACATCTAAGCCACTCACAGTTAATGGAAATATTACACAGTGACAGGAATTTCTGGAAAAAAATGTTTAGAAAATCCAGTTTTACAAATCCCTGTGTTTTGAGTAAATATTAATTTAGCTCTCTAACATATTTGAACTAATCACAGCAGTTTCCTTTAACGTCTGCCATTCCAGACATGTGGTTTATTTACTGTAATGTAATACATCTTGAGGGAATGTTGTATGCAGATATTAGCAATTAACTCATTAATCTAAAAATCACAATTCTTGCAATTAATAGAGTACTGCACAGTCACTCTAATTACAAACTCTGCACAAAAGGCCAGTCTCACAGGGAACATGTAGCCTCCTAATTAGCCAAGATTTCAAAGGCAGACAGAAAATTGAGATGTTGAGGGTCAGACAGGGAAAGACATGAAGACACTGAGAGTGCATGTGATGGAGGGAGTGACAAACACTACATCTCAGAGAGAGTTTACTTCTTGACAGACTGTGGAGTAGATACTCATTCAGACTTGGATACATATGCCAACGTATACCATATGACTAAACAATCTATGGTTTTGGGGAACAGAACAGGATAGAATATGTAGCATAAGGGAATTCCATTGTGTTTGCATAGGTATATCCCTTAGTTTCTTTAGTGGGGGGCAGTTTTGCATGGCAAAATTGTCTGCACACCACACATTTACAAACTGAGAATGGTGGATTAGTTTGAAGCAGCCTGTGCTACAGGGAGGCAATGTGTTCTAGTGGTCAGAGCAAGGGACTGGGGGTCTGGCTACCTGGAGTCTGTTCCTGACTGTGGACTTGATCCCGCAAGATGCTGAGCACTCTGGCTCTGATCCAGCAAGCATTTCCGCACATGCTTAACTTTATGCAGATGAGTAGTCCCATTGACCCTACTGACTTCAGTGGGACTACTCACATGCTTAAAACTAAGCACATGCTTAGGTGCTTTGCTGGATTGGTGTGAGGAGCTCAGCATCTGGCAGGATTGAGCCCGTTGGCACTGAATTTCTATGCGACCTTGGGTAAATCACTTAACCTCTCAATGCTTCAATCTCACCATCTGTAAAATGGGAATAATCTCATCTTGTAAAGTGCTTTAATAGCCCTGGTAGGAAAGCACAATAAAGTCCCAGCTTTCCTATTAAACTATTATTGTTACTATTAGGACAGTGCTGTTCTACCCCTGTGTGACCTGCTCTTTAGGAATCAAGAGAGAACAAATAAACATGTACATATGGTAGTCACAGGGAGCATGAGTTTCCTCTCACTTACACCAGCATAAATCAGAAGTGACTTCACTGAAGTCAATGGAGTTGCACTGGTGTGAGTGAAAGAAGAATTACATCCAAGTTGTTATTGCAAAGGCTAGCAGGAGATGTAACTGAATTAATATGTAGATAATGTGCAAATTAAGACATTTAAATCACTAATATTTTAGCCAAATATACTGGAGGCAAGATAATGGAGTGGCTGATATGGGACTTGATTAATAAAGAACTAAAGGAGGATAATGTAATTAATGCAAATCAGCATGGGTTTATGGAAAATAGATCATGTCAAACTAACTTTTTTTATGAAATTACAAGTTTGGTTGATAAAGGTAATAGCATCGATGTAAAATAGTTAGACTTCTGTAAGGTGTTTGACTTGGCCCTGTGTGATATTTTGATTAAAAAACTAGAACAATATAAAATTAACATGGCACACAGTAAATGGATTAAAAACTGGCCGATAAGTCTCAAAATATAACTGTAAATGGGGAATCATTATGGTGCAGATCTGTTTCCAGTGGAGTCCCACAGGGATCTGTTCTTGGCCCTGTGCTATTTAACATCTTTATCAACGGCCTGGAAGAAAACATAAAATCATCACTGATAAAGTTTGCAGATGACACAAAAATTGTGGGAGTGATAAATAATGAAGAGGACAGATCACTAATTCAGAGTTATCCAGATTTCTTGGTAAACAAGGTGCAAGCAACCAATGTGTGTATTAATAAGGCTAAAGGCAAATGTATACATCTGGGAACAAAGAATGTAGGCCATACTTACAGGATGGGGGACTCTATCCTAGGAAGCAGTGAATCTGAAAAAGATTTGGGAGTCAGGTTGGATTATCAGCTGAATGTGAGCTCCCAGTGTGATGCTGTGGCCAAAAGATCTAATGTGATCCTGGGACTCATAAACAGGGGAATCTCGAGTAGGAGTGGAGTGGTTATTTTACCTCTATACTTGGCACTGGTGTGACTTCTGGTGGATGACTGTGTCCAGTTCTGGTGTTCACAATTCAAGAAAGATGTTGATGAATTGGAGAGGTTTCAGCGAAGAGCCATGAGAATGACTAAAGGATTAGAAAACATCCCTTATAGTGATAGACTCAAAGAGCTTGCCCTGTTTAGTTTAACAAAGAGGAGCTGAGGGAGTGACTTGATTACAGTCTATAACTACCTAAAAGGGGAACAAATATTTAATAATAGGCTCTTCAATCTATCTGGGAAAGGTATAACAGAATCCAATGGCTAGAAGTTGAATTTAGACCATTCAGACTGGAAATAAGATGTACATTTTTAATGGTGAGAGTAATCAACTATTGGACCAATTTGTCAAGGGTTGTGGTGGATGTTCCATCACAGACAATTTGAAATCAAGATTGGATGTTTTTCTAAAAGCCATGGTCTAGGAGTTATTTGGGGAAGTTCTATGGCCTGTGTTATACAGGAGGTCAGACTGGATGATCACAATGGTCCCTTCTGGACTTGGAATTTATAAATCTATGAGTCTGTATTTAAAGCACAGTGCGGCCACGTGTGTCAAACTCAGATTCCTTCAGTTAGATCTTTATTGGTCTAAATGACATAAAACATACCAAGCTACCAACAACAGTATTCCTACATTAGCAAGGAGGGGCAAACAGGGGATTAAAATTTGGTAATACCATGTCTTCTTTGTGAGCCTTGCAACGGGACATTGCATAGACCAGGCAGGCGATGGCCAGCTTCCTTCTGACTAGTCTTTTAGGGCTTTCTTTGTTTGTGTTGGGACTTCCTACCCAGGCCCTGCTTAGAATGGCCAAGGAACTTGATAGTGGTAAGTGTCCTCTGTCATGACCATCTTGGCCGGGCTTCACTTCACTGTTCTAGATTGGGACAGGGCGTTTTAGTACTTGATGACCTTCAGCACTGGCTGTTCTGGTTTTTGGGACAGGAAATTAAGTTCTCTTTTCCTTGTTACAGTGGAGCCAGTTAGTGTGCCTGGGTTGCCAGTAGAAGCAACAGAGGATGTGAAAACAAGAAGAATCCAAGCCAGAAGCATTAGTAGCCACCATCTACGCTTCACAGGACATTCTGATGGGAAGTTTTCTTTCTGCTCAGGATCCTGCGAGGTGCCTTTTGAACAGTGTTCCATTCTCCATGCTTCCATCCTTGGGCTATTCCAACTTTTATCTTGCACCTTCTCCAACTGAAAAGTAATGTGACACCATCGTGACTAGCACTGTCTGAAGCTTTTGTCATTAGCAGACCTAAAGATCCTCTACATGGAGAAAGGCCTGCTGTGGCTTTAAAATGGAGATATAAAAATGCTGCTGATTTTTCTTCCTTTCTGTTTTGTGTTTGCTCTAGAGTCCATTGAGGATTCTAGCAGGCTGGCAATTTTAGTCTTGAAGCGGATATTTTTCCTTCATGTTTACTGATGGTGTCTCCAAATTAACTCCTGGGATGATCAGAATTTTTTCAAGGGACACCTCTCACCATCCGCTATTACTGAGAAGACATTTTCAGATCAGAATGAGTGATTCCTAAGAGAACAAAATTCTGACAAGAAGTTCTTTGGGGAAATTGCCGACAATGTGAAAATCTTCCAAGGGAATGTACATATACATACAAAGGAACATGCTACCGTAACAAAAATAATATGTATGCTTCTGAAACACTCAACAAATGAGAAGGGGACAGGTTGTAGCAGTGAAGCCACTGGTTGCCTAGAAGAGGGCAGTGCAGAGGCACACCATCTCAGCAGAAGTTTACAGAGAGACCTGAAAAGATGAGGCAGGCCTAATAATCTGGCAGTGTGGCTGCTGCTACACTCTTTGAAAGAGTGCAGTCTGTGCTCCCCTCTCCCATGCGGGGCCAGATCTGTTGGGAATGTGGAGGGGAGTAGGGTGATGGTCCTGTCTTTGCCACACCCCTCCTCACCTGTAGTCTGCAGCAACTGATGGTGACACTTTAAGTGCAAGGGTTGGGAATGAGGCTGAACCGTGCTCACAGATGAAGTTTCTTTGCTCCTCTTCCCCCCTCATACACAAACGTAGGGCTGGGCACAATCTGGTCTTAATTAATTGAAGCTCATAGCACCCCTGTAAAGTAGGTGAATGTCATGCCATTTTACAGATCAGTACTCTGAGAGAGAGAGAGAGATTAAGCAACTTGTCCAAGATCACATAGTGAATCAATGGCAGAGAGAGAAAGAGAACCCAGAAGTCCCTTCCATTTAAAGCATTATATGATAGCACAAAGCACCCACACCATGGGCGTAATGCCATTGACTTCAATAGGTTTTGAATCAAACCCAATGAGAACATTATATACCAGGGATCGGCAACCTTTGGCACACGGCCCGTCACCATTCCAGGCCAATGGGGGCTGCGGGAAGCAGCGGCCAGCACATCCCTCAGTCCACACCACTTCCCGCAGCCCCCATTGGCCTGGAATGGTGGACCGCGACCAGTGGGAGCTATGATCGGCCAAACCTGTGGCTGCTGCAGGTAAACAAACCGTCCTGCCCCGCCAGAGGATTTCCCTGACGGGCCGTGTGCCGAAGGTTGCTGATCCTTCCCTCCCAAAGAGTTTTTAATGCCTAGAACCATGTAATGTATGTTTAGGGGGTAACCCAGCAATGTGAAAATAGTAAAACAAATCATCATGAGAAGAAAAAATAACCCTTCTCTACCATTAATAGGAGGGTCTCGTTAGAGGTTTTGTCTTGATACCTGAGCTCTGAAGCTATGCTAACTATGTTTGCAAAATCTCAATTGGAACAATGTCAGCATTTAACTAGGAACGCCGTAGGATGCATAAGTTTCATTTACTCTTCCTTCTGCAAACCAGCCAGCTAAAAACATTTGCAGAAGAAATGAACTACAGCTGCTCATGTTCACTGGGCTCTACTCTATCCAAAAAGCTCATACAACTGTCCCAGTGTTGGTATTGCCCTTAGAGGAAGCTGTTTGCCTTGGTCAACAGCTTAGGTCCTGGTTCAGCAAGGTACTTACACGTGTGCCTAACTTTATACACGACTAGTCCCATTGGTACTTGATGACTCCAGGCATCAAGCAGCACTTGCTAAAAGGGAGGAAAGATGGAATAGAAAAAGAATGAAGAATAATAATCCAGAGAAAAAAGCCCCATGAATACCTACAGAGTTCCTTTTAGCTCATAGTATTGTTATTAGTCTGCTGTTAATTGAACTACCAGCAATTTGTACCACTGCCATGGGAAAAGGCTTGGAGAGAGCACCAGCACATGGAATAAACTGTGTCTAGAAGAAGATGAAAGTTTCTTTTGGCAATGTAGAGCAACTACCTTCAAATAAGTTTACAGCCTTACAATATAGCTGGATTATTGTTTTCCAAGAATTTGATATGTGGTTCTGATGTATTTTTTTAATAACAGAGATTGTTGGACAAGGTGATAAGAAATTAATATACTTCTTGTAATAACTAGCAGATTTTAAGTTGTGAAACAGGTGAATATTATGAAGTAAGCAATGTTTTATAGTGCTTAGATCAGGGCACTGGGAGCACAGACATCTGGGTTTCATTCTCAGTTCTGCCCCTGCTCTCTCTGTGACCTTTGGCAAGTGAGTTAACCTATCGTTACCTCAGTTTCCCCAGCAGTAAAATGGGGTTAATATTGCTTACCTAGCTGACAGGCATGTTGAGAGCCTTTGATTAATGAATGTTTGTGGAGCACTTTGAGATCTCAGGATGACCGGCACTATAGAAGTGCAAAGTATTAAGAAGGAACCTGAAAGTGTGTGTAAAAGCCAATTTTTTTTTCTTTTAAAAAATAATATTTTTGGTCCATTGCAAATGCAATTTCTTCAGCACAGCAGCTTGATGCAACTTAGGGATAGATATTCAAAGGGCAGGGAAACCTATATAAATCTTAAACTATCTCCATTACTGTCACATTATTAACTTTAGGCATATGCTAAATTTTACCAGGATTATCCCCACAAATGAATTATGGGAATAATAAGGTTTCAATATTGTTCATTCAGTAATTAATCTTTGCAGGCAAGAAATTTCATTTAAAGTGCTAGTAAAGTATATGTAAAATATTAATCAGTATGTTGAACTATTAGCAGATCACTGGATGTGATCCAGCACAGATGAAATATGAATACCTAACAATATGCAGGCCCCAAAGAATAAAAGAATTTTATCCAGTCTTTTTAAAACCGCTAGTAAGTTATAAGTGCACTAAGGGAAATCAGTCTCAGATTTAAGAATACAGCACTGCACTTCCTATTATAGAAAAGAAATGAAGGAGAATAAAATCTAAAATATTGTTTAAGGTTCAAATGGAGCATTCTGTCTTGGAAGAAGAAAAAGATGATAAAAAAGAGTTGATTAAGTCCAAGCTGGCAGTTACTAGAATAGCAAAAACGTAGTGTTTATGTACATAATGGTTTAAATTAGATTAAAAACCATAACTTATCCGGAAACACTCTATTTAGTACATTGGTGGTTAAATATGGTTCATAGCAGCTCTTTCAATTAAATTGTTCTTCCCTCGCTCCAGTATAGTATATTAAATATAATTTCCTGAAATGTAACAAAAATCATTATTTTGTTTGCAAATTGATACCATGTTTGTTAGTTTTTTTTAAAGGGAAAACATTTTCAGCGATACTTGTGTAGCACTGCATATTTTTTCATACTCTTAGTCAGGATGCATAATGGAAACATGCCTCCACCTTTTATGAACCTCTCTTGATAAGCTGAAAGTGTTTTATGGTAGGAGCCTGAGGTCTTGTCCATATTGAGGATGCGCAACAGTGCAGACAGGCAATGCTTCAACAGAGCCTACTCCATGTTGAAACGGTGGTTAACTACACTGGTGCAAACAGCGGCATTGCCTGCCGAGGTTAGGGGTTGCATTGGTGCAGCTACATAAACCCCTGCCCACTGATGTCTGTAACCAGGGCAAATCCTCAGTGTCTTAGCTTCTGAGCAGGGCCAGGGACTTCAAAGAGGGATGGGTTAAAACCTCGGTGTAGGTTTATAGCCAAGAGAGCTAGTCTCATTGCAGTTCTATCAGCCTCAATAAACAGTCACACTGGATGCTTTAGCTGTGTTGACTTGCTTATGTAGTGGGTTTTTATTTGGACCTAGTTAATAGGATGACCTTAGATCAGTGTTTCCCAAACTTGGGACGCCACTTGTTTAGGGAAAGCCTCTGGCGGGCCGGGCCGGTTTGTTTACCTGCCACGTCCACAGGTCCAGCCGATCGTGGCTCCCACTGGCCGCGGTTTGCTGCTCCAGGCCAATGGGAGCTGCTGGGAGCGGCAGCCAGTACGTCCCTCGACCTGCACTGCTTCCAGCAGCTCCCATTGGCCTGGAGCAGCGAACTGCGGCCAGTGGGAGCTGCGATCGGTTGGACCTGGCAGGTAAACAAACCGACCCGGCCTGCCAGGGGCTTTCCCTAAACAAGTGGCATCCCGAGTTTGGGAAACACTGCCTTAGATTTATGATCATGTACTTGTTCCAGGTATTTTTAGTTTTGGGGGATTTTGTTTCTAATTAATGTGCCTATAATGAGAGTCAATACAGTAAACTTAATGCAAGAGTGAACATCAGATTCTTCTTGCTGCTGTAGAAGCAGATATAAACTCATAATTAGATAGAATACTCACATGTTTAAAGATTGACCTAGGAATGTGCAAGGGATTGTCTTCATTAGCAGCCGAATACTCTGGGTCAGGTTCTCACACATTTCCCTGTGTCAGTGAGGTTCTTTGCATCCCAGGGATTTCTACCATCACTCACCCTTCAGGTTTTCACCAGGGTAAGCAGGTTTAATTATCACCATGGATTCCATAAGAGTTGTGCATGGGGGAAGCACTTAACCAGTGTGCTCGTCAACGGCCATGGCCAAACCTCCCACTTTGAGAACTATATTTCCCCTTCAGCTGCCCAACTATAGTGAGGTTGCAGTGACTTTGTGGCAACTTTTCACCACTTGGACCCTCTGCCAAAGTTTACATTAGCATAAGCCACCATCAACTCCGGGTGAATGTTGCCCACTGTGCATATTGCCAGGTATTCTCCTTTTGAACGTAAATGGATAACATAGATAAATAATGTAGGTTCCAATTTCTCTCGCTTCCTTGGTGGGTGACTTTTCTCGCATGGAGGTGAACTAAAAGAAAACATACCATGGTTTAGAAATATATTCCAGGAGCAATATGGATGGTGAGCAATGAACAGAGTAGCTAATATTTCTGTATGTTTAGGGGTAAACTCTGGAAGTGTTCCCTGGGGTTTTATCTCTGAGACTCCCATTGACCTTAATGAGAGTTGCTGGTCATCACCAAGCATATGCAAGGGACCCATGTTGACTTGAAATTCCAGGCTCTTCTGTGCCTCACAGGGGCTGAGAATACTTCAGAGACAGTGTCACTTAGCCCTGATTGGGCTCATCCCATCTTGTTCAGCAAGTGACTCTTCTGGTCAGTTGAGGAAGAGAGAATGATGGATGTTAGAAGGAATCAGGTTAAATTCTCCACAGCTGGAAGGGGGGTGGCTGAGTCATGGGACTCGTGAAGTTAAAAAAACAGGGAAGCTCCTCGGGGCTTCATTATGGAAGCGAAGAACCCTTGAGGGATTAAAATATAAAGATGAGAACTATCATCTATTTTTGGAAATATTTTGCTTCCAGGGACTATCTTCAAGGCTATTAATCAGTGTAACAAGAAGGGGAAGAGACTCTCAAAGATCAATTGCTCCTTACAACAGAAGTAGTTCAAAATAACTGTATATGTGTTGGGGCTCTTTTTGGCATAATTGAACAGTACCAAAAGAGTCAAGTATATTTAAGGGATAATCTCTCCAGCTCTATAGTATAGAGAGCAATAAATGTCTGTTGAGATTGATTAATCACTGAGGCAGTGCCAAAGAGTTTAATCCATCTCAAAAGTCCTTTAGTACAAGTATCCTGCAAAGCAGCAAGGATTATTGTTGTTATTCAACAAACCATTCAACAAGGAAGGAAAAACCCAATCTCTTTTCTCCATAGCAAAATCTGAAAATACTGAGCTTCTACCTCCATCTCAAACCTACCCATAACACACAACATCTCAGCAGACAAACAAGGATGGAGCAATTAAGTCTTTGGGCCCGATTTGCCGCCACTTTACTCCTGATGTGGTTATTTACACCTTTGCAAAGGGAATGTGGAATGCTACCAAACATTTTTCAGCACTTTACACTCGCAGGTGTAAATGACTGCACAAGGTGCAAGGCATTGGGAAATCAGGTGCAAAGACTACACAAGTCTGTCCCAGCATGCACTGGGCTCAGTTATAACAACCCTATGGATATCTCCTCTTTGCTTGTTCCAAGTTCTCATCAGGAAACTGAATGGGATCTCCCCAGAATATTACATGCGCTCTACAGAACATACTGTATTGGTCATCATGATTGTTTTAATGAAGTATGTGTCTAGCAATGTACTGGTAAAACTGATTGGTGATAGGAAACATTAATGCACTGTATTTTCCACAATATGTTCTCTTTCCTGCCTTATTCCTCTCTGTAATGCAGGAGGTAGGTAGTAGAGCATTGACGGAAAAAGAAGGCATGGAAAAAGATAATTTATACTGGGGAATAGAACAGTATTCTTTTGAAAAAGCTTCAACAGGAAAGCCACATTCATTTCCTGTCAACCTGTACAAAACAACATCTGCCCCTTTCCCTCAGCACTAAACAAACTGTCTCCCTTGAGACCTATAGGGAAGGTCTTTCTGACATGCCACAAACACTGAACATGTGTGAATGAGCCTCCATCATTTTTTGAGAAAATGAAGGGGAAGCAACAAAATAGAATTAAGAGAGAGAGAGAGAGATGCTAATAGAAGGAAACACACTGAGAATGAAATCAGGTGTAGTGAAATCCCCTTTAATAGAGCTAAGCCACAGAGATCCAAGCTTTTCATAAATTTCAGAGAAGTTCTGATCAAGCATTTAGTTTGACTTGTTGGTGTCCAGATACCATGATGATGGGCATATTAGAGATACAGATTAGATATGAAACAGTCAGGAAGTTCAGATTGGATCTGGATCATGTCTATTTGGATGCTGGGGCTCATCTCACTTAAAATTCGATGGGATGAAAGTTCAAAATTGTTTAAATGTGCCATTTTCAAGGCAGTTTAGTGTGAGGTTAATGGGGGGTGGGCCTTGCACAATAAGTATCAATCATTATTAACTGTACTTGTGAAACCCCACCTTCTATACATAAAAACACACCACTACAACGGTCAGGGAAGGGAACAGCACACTGTACAATCAAATGAAAACAACATTACAATAAAACCTTACAAAACTCCCAAAAAGGTGTGGGGATGAAGAAAGAGACAGAGTTAGAAGAATAGACTGAAAAGTTCTAAATAGGAAAATCAACACAGGTCATATGGGCAGCATCTATGGGGAAGGCGTTGTGTAAAAGTGGGGGGATGAATGTCAATTGGGAACTTTCCACATCCTAATGCTAACCAAACCAATACAGGTCTGTCTCATCTTACGCTGGGGTTATGTTCTGCAGTCAGCGCCTAAAGCGAAAATTGCGTATAGTCAAAATTACATTGAGTGTAATGGTGGGCGGAATTGCCCACACTACACAAACAGTATTTAAATTGTTATTTTTCTCTTTTGTTTTTGTTTTTGCCGACCGCGTAAAGCTGAAATCGCACATGTTAAATGTGCCTAAGATGCGACAGACCTGTAGCACATTTGCTCATCAACCTCTAACCCAGTGGTGACATGAGTGGTGTCGGAAGAGACATATACATCAGGATGGGGTTCAAGGAGGTAGTTTCCTTTCTAGTCTGCCTGGAGATCTGCCCCCACAATTGCAATGCTGTGCAATGACCCCAAATTTAATAAGTTTCTGTAATATACTAGGGTAAAGGCATAAACACTCATGCACACACATTCATACTCATAACACTGATGGAGTAAGCGAAAAAGCCGATCGGGCTAGCGTCCTGTATGCAGAACTCCCACTGAAGTCAATGCTATTTCTGCACACGAGGCCTGTCCAAGGCTCACTGAAGTCAGTGGAAAGACCCTCCTTGACATCAGGGGGTACTGGATGGGGTTTAGGGACAGTTTTCAAGATTGAGACTGAAATCGATCAAAAACATGGATGACTGACTGGCCTAAAATCAAAACTATGTTCTTTATTTCTCTTTACATCTCAACTCTCAAAAACCACAAAACAACCTAATAAAGGCTGTTAAATGATAATATATATATATATTACTCATAACTAGGGCTGTTGATTAATCTCAGCTAACTCACGCAATTAACTCAAAAAAATTAATTGCGATTAATACAGTTTTAATCTTCCATATTAAACAATAGAATACCAATTGAAATTTATTAAATATTTTTGGATGTTTTTCTACATTTTCAAATATATTGATTTCAATTACAACACAGAATACAAAGTGTACTCTGCTCACTTTATATTATTATTTTTTATTACAAATATTTGTACTATAAAAATGGTATACAAAAGAAACAGTATTTTTCAATTCACCTCATACAAGTACTGTAGTGCAATCTCTTTAACGTGAAAGTGCAACTTACAATGTAGATTTTTTTTGTTACATAACTGCACTCAAAAACAAAACAATGTAAAACTTTAAAGCCTACAAGTCCACTCAATCCTACTTCTCGTTCAGCCAATCGCTAAGATAAAAAGGTTTGTTTACATTTATGGGAGATAATGCTGCCCACTTCTTATTTACAATGTCACCAGAAAGTGAGAACAGGCGTTCACATAGGACTTTTGCAGCCGGCATTGCAAGATATTTACGTGCCAGATATGCTAAACATTTGTATGCCCCTTCATGCTTCGGCCACCATTCCAGAGGACATGCTTCCATGTTGATGACGCTCATTAAAAAAAAATTTGTTAATTAAATTTGTGACTGAACTCATTGAGGGAGAAATGTATGTCTCCGCCTCTATTTTACCCGCATTTTGCCATATATTTCTTGTTATAGCAGTCTTGGATGATGACTAAGCACATGTTTTTCATTTTAAGAACACTTTCACTGCAAATTTGACAAAACACAAAGAAGGTACCAATGTGAGATTTCTAAACATAGCTACAGCACTTGACCCAAAGGTTTAAGACTTTGAAGTGCATTCCAAAATCTGAGAGGGACGAGGTGTGGAGCATGCTTTCAGAAGTCTTAAAAGAGCAACACTCCGATGCAGAAACTACAGAACCCGAACCACCAAAAAGAAAATCAATCTTCTGCTGGTGGCATCTGATTCAAATGATGAAAATGAACATGCGTCGGTCCGCACTGCTTCGGATTGTTATCCAGCGGAACCCGTCATCAGCATGGACGTATAAATATGAGTGAAAACTAACCAATCTTATGCTACTTTGAAGGTAAGCTTACCTCATTATATTCCATCAATATGATTGAACAGTGTCTTGGATTAATATCTTTTCCCCATTAATAAGGGATAATGATAAATTAAGCATGAACCGACAGTGTAGTTATAGGAATATTATATTACAACTTCAAAACAGAAGTATACTTCGAAGAGACTTGCACTAAGTATATGTATTCACTAACATAATACAAAGTAAATTAAAATAGATTAATTAGATTGAAAATTACCTAAGGGCTCGATCCTGTGCCACTAAAGTCTTTGTGGGGTTTGCTGCATTGACTTTAAAGGGAGCAGGATCAGACTGTAAGTAGATAGTCTTAACTTCTGATATCACTATATTGCAGAGTCTTACTTTACAGTGATGTTTGGTTGCTCATGTATATACTTTTCTGGTTAAGGCGTGGACTACATTCATGGACTTTAAGGTCAGACGGGACCATCACGATCATCTAGTTTGACCTCCTGTACATTGCAGGCCACAGAACCTCACCCACCCACTCACTCCTGTAATAGACCCCTAACCTCTGGCTGAGTTACTGAAGTCGTCAAATAATTGTTTAAAGACTTCAAGTTACAGAGAATCCACCATTTACACTAGTAAATGGGGGGAGGGATAGCTCAGTGGTTTGAGCACTGGCCTGCTAAACCCAGTGGTGTGAGTTCAATCCTTGAAGGGGCCACTTAGGGATCTGGGGCAAAATCAGTACTTGGTCCTGCTAGTGAAGGCAGGGGGCTGGACTTGATGACCTTTCAAGGTCCCTTCCACTTCTAGGAGATGGGATATCTCCATTAATAATTATAATTAATTAATAATAATTATAATAATAGTTTAAACTGCAAGTGACCCATGCTGCAGAGGAATGTGAAAAAAACCCAGGGGTTTCTGCCAACCTGACCCAGGTGAAAATTCCTTCCTGACTCCAAATATGGTGATCAGTTAGATCCTGATCATGTGTGCAAGACCCATCAGCCAGACACCTGGGAAAGAATTCACTGTAACTTGGAGCCCTCCCCATCTAGTGTCCCATCACCAGCCATTGGAGATATTTCCTGCTAGAAGTGGCAGATCAGCTACATGCCATTGTAGGCAGTCTCATCACACCATCCCCTTTGTAACCTTATCTAGTTCTGTCTTAAAGCCAGTTAGGTTTTTTGCCCCCCACTGATCACCTTGGAAGGTTGTTCCAGATGGTTAGAAACCTCCTCTGGTGGTTGGAAACCTTTACCTAATTTCAAGCCTAAACTTTTTGATGGCCAGTTTATATCCATTTGTTGTGTCCACATTGGTGCTTAACTTCTCTCCCTCCCTGGTATTTTTCCCTGTGATGTATTCATAGAGAGCAATCATATCTCCCCTCAGCCTCCTTTTGGTTAGGCTAAACAAGCCAAACTCTTGGAGTCTCCTCTCATAAGGTAGATTTTCCATTCCTCAGATCATCCTAGTAGCCCTTCTCTGCCCTTGTCCAGTTTGAATTAATCTTTCTTAAACATGCGAGACCAGAATTGGACACAGTATTCCAGATGAGATCTCATCAATGCCTTGGATAGTGGTAAAAATAAAATAAATAAATTAATGGAGATATCCTAAAACTGGAAGGGACCTTGAAAGGTCATCAAATCCAGCCTTCACTAGGGACCAAGTACTGATTTTGCCCCAGATCCCAAAGTGGCCCCCTCAAGGATTGAACTCATAACCCTGGGGTTAATAGGCCACAGCTCAAACCACTCAGCTATCCCTCCTCTTCCTTATACTTCCACTTCCCTGTGTCTACTGGAAATAAATCGCCTGATGGCTCCTATGATTGCATTAGCCTTTTTCATGGCATCTCACATTGGCAGCTCAAGCCATAAACCCAGGTCTTTCTCTTCCTCTGTCACTTCCAACTGATACATCCCAAGCTTATAGCAAAAATTCTTGTTGTTAGTCCCTAAATGCATGACCTTGCACTTTGCACTATTAAATTTCATCCCATTTCTATTACTCCAGTTTACAAGGTCATTCAGATCTTCTTGTATGATTAAGGTTAAGATTTTGTCTCAGTTGTATTTAGTAAAAGTCACAGACAGGTCACAGGCAATAAATAAAAATTCATGGGAGCCAATGACCTGGCTGTGACCTTGACTAAAAATATCTTGGGGGTAGGGCTGAGTGGGGAGGGAGGGGAAATCACAGCTGGAGCACCATGGTAGGGGGAGACTGACAGTCCGATCTCCCCTGCCACGGGGGAGGGGAGAGGAGAGCACAGCCCCGGCTCCAGCCCCTTCCAAAGCAACGGGGTGGGGGGCACACAGCCTCGGCTCTGGCCGAAGCCACGGGAGGGAGGGGTGAGGGGGCGCACAGCCCTGGCTCTGGCCGAAGCCACGGGACGGAGGGGTGAGGGGGCGCATGGCCCCGGCTCTGGCCGAAGCCACGGGACGGAGGGGTGAGGGGGCGCATGGCCCCGGCTCTGGCCGAAGCCACGGGACGGAGGGGTGAGGGGGCGCACGGCCCTGGCTCTGGCCGAAGCCACGGGACGGAGGGGTGAGGGGGCGCATGGCCCCGGCTCTGGCTGAAGCCACGGGAGGGAGGGATGAGGGGGCTCATGGCCCTGGCTCTGGCCGAAGCCACGGGAGGGAGGGGTGAGGGGGCACACGGCCTGGCTCTGGCCAAAGCTGCTGACCCCTGACGCTGAAGAAGTCATGGAGGTCAGGTAAAGTTACGGAATCCAGGACTTCTGTGATCTCTGTGACTAAATCGTATCCTTATGTCTGATATTCCAGTCTTCCTCCGTACTGGCAATAACTCCCAACTTTGTGTCACCCACAAATTTTATTAGCACACTCCCACCTTTTGTGCCAAGGTCAGTAATAAAAATGTTAAAAGATTGGTCCCAAGACCAATCCCTGATGAACTCCCTCCAGCCTGACAGTTCACCTTTCAATATGACCAGTTGTAGTCTCCCCTTTAACCAGTTCCTTATCCACCTTTCAATTCTCATATTAATCCCCATCTTCTCCAATTTAACTAATAACTTCCCATGTGGAACTGTATGAAATGCCTCACTGAAATCCAGGTAGATTAGATCTACTGAATTTCCTTTGTCTAAAAAAATCAGTTATCTTCCCAAAGAAGGGGATCAGAATGGTCTGGCACAATCTGCTTTTTATAAAGCCATGTTGTATTTTATCTCAATGACCATTAACCGCTATGTTCTTAACTACTTTCTCTTTCAAAATTTGTTCCAAGACCTTGCATACTATTGAGAGCAAACTAACAGACCTGTAGATTCCTGGATCACTTTTTTCCCTTTCTTAAAAATAGGAACTATATTAGCAATTCTCCAGTCACAGGGTATGACCCCTGAGTTACAGATTCATTAAAAATCTTTGTTATTGGACCTGCAACATCACGTGCCAGTTCATTTAATATTCTTGGATGATGATTACTTGAGCCTCTCTCCCCCAATTTAGTCCCATTAAACTGTTTGAGTTTGACTTCCACCTTGGACATGGTAATTTCTACATCAATATCCTCATGGCAATTAGCCACCCTGCCACTACCCCTAAGCTCTTCATTAGCCTCACTAAAAACTGAGGCAAAGTATTTGTTTAGGTGTTGGGCCATGCCTAGATTAGCTTTAATCTCCACCCCATCTTCAGTGTTTAGCAGTCCCACTTCTTCTTTCCTTGTTTTCTTCTTTTTTATATGGCTATAGAACCTTTTACTATTGGTTTTAATTTCATTTGCAAGGTCCAACTCTGTTTGGCTTTTGGCAGTTCTCACTTATCCCTACATGTTCTGACCTCCAAGAGGTAGCTTTCCTTGCAGCTGATCCACCCCATCTTCCATTCCTTGTAGGCTTTCTGTTTTCTCTTAACCACCTGTTTCAGATGCTTGCTCATCCAGCCTGTTTGGCAACCTTTCCCTGTAATATTTTCCCCCTTGCCTGGAATGCAGGCTTAAGATAGCTTCTGCAACTTTGATTTAAAGTAAGTCCAAGCCTCCTCCTCATTCAGATCTTTGAGTTCTTCAGTCCAGCCCACCTCCCTAACTAATTCCCTTAATTTTTTAAAGTTAGCCCTTTTGAAATCAAGGACCCTTGTTGCAGATCTATTTTTGTTTATCCTTCCATTTAGTTTAAACTGACTTAGTTCATGGTCACTCGAACCAAGGTTGTCCTTTACAACCTGTTCTTCTATGATGTCTTCACTACTTACTAATACCTAATTTAAAATGGCGTTGCCTCTTGTTGGTTCAGCAACTATTTGGTGAAGAAATCTATCAGCTATCACATACAGGAAAATTTGGACCCTACTGTTATTAGTAGCACTTCCCTGCCAATCTATATCTGGGAAGTTAAAATCTCCCACAATCATACAATGCCCAGTAGTATTTATTTCATTCAAAACATTAAAGATCCTGGTGGTCTGTAGCACACCCCCTCCATTATGTCAGGGGAACCGCTAGTAGCTTTTTCCCCCAAAGTGATTTTGACCGAAACACATTCTGTCTTATCCATTCCATCGCTTCTAATTTCTTTACAATCTACCTCATCATTATTATACAATGCTACTTTGCCACCTTTGCCTTTTTTTCTGTCTTTCCTAAACAACACATACCCTTCAATACCTGTATCAAGTCATGATTACTATTCCACCATGTCTCTGTTATCCCTATAATATCTGGTTTCAATTCTTGCACCAGTAGTTCTAGTTTCTTCATTTAGTTACCCAGGCTCCTTACATTGGTATACAAACGTCTTAATGATTGCTGCTTGGCTTCTCCCACATTCCTTGCCTGATTGGGTACAGTCATTCTACTGCCAGTATTGCCAATGTGACTGGTATCAGCACTATTCTTCCTCTTGATGTCCATTCTCCTACCCACTGCTGTTCTTTTCTCCATTGAGGTGTCCTTTCTTACTGGATTTTCTTCCCTCTATATGTTAAAATCAGGCATGGCGATTACATGAGATCTCCCAACCATTTCCCCAGAGTTCCTAGTTTAAAGCTTTTTAAATTAGTTGTGCCAACCTCCATCCCAGAAGTCTATTTCCCTCCCTACTCAGGTGGTGTCCATCCCTGGGCCCTGAGAACTGTTCTCTGTCCATAAATGGCTCCCAGTGGTCAAGCATCCCAAAGCCCTCCTTATAGCAACACTGCCTGAGCCATTTGTTGATCATTGTAATCTTGTCTTGCCTTCATGATCTTCCTCGAGGCACAGGAAGAATCCCACTACTCCGCTGGCTCCTGTGCTATGGCACCTGTGCTGCTGGCTGACTGGCTGCCCTTATAGGACTTCTAATCAGGGGAAGCCCCACCCCCTAATCAAGGCTTTGCTTCTCTCACAACACACTGCCCCCTACCGGCCTCTACAAACTGTACAGGGAAAGAAAAAAAACAACCACAAAACAGAAAAAACAAACAACAGCCCCCCAAAAAACTCACTCACTGCCCCTGAGAACCTAGGGCTTGCCTCCTCCCTTCTTCTCCAACAGAACTCCTACTCAAACTCAAGTGTTTGCTGGATCCTGTGCTGCTGTACCTGTATCCCAAAGCCCTGCAACTAGACTCAAGAGATCTGGGTTCAGTTCTCATCTCTGAAGTAGACTTCCTGTGTGACCCTGGGCAAGTCACTTAACTCTGTGCCTCAGTTCTCCATCTGTAAAATGGAAATTATAATGCTTTCTTTCTCCCACCCTTTGTCTAATTAGATTTAAAGCACTTCAGGGCAGGATGTGTCTCTCACTAATAAGTGTTATGCAGCACCTTGCATAATGTGGCCTTGATCTTGGTTGGGACCTTTGAAGCATCAGCGTAATAAAAATAATAATACAAGAACACCATTTTTGTAGTAGAAAAGATATTTTGTCACAATTAAATACCCTTTTGCCTACTTAATTGGATACCTCTCTTATGTGCATCTGGGAAAGAAGCATTTCCATCTCCGTCAATCTAAAAATGCAGACATTTACTACTTAAAAATAAGTACTATCAAAAGAAAAGTCATAAAAATTACAGATTCATCTTTTTTAATCATTTGTGTGTGTGAGTGTGAATGGGTGAATTTTGAAGTAGATTTCAAATTCTCTTTCATTGAACACTTGGCTGTAATCAATATCAAAAGATTTTTTCCTGTTAAATTAGTCAGAAGTAGTCAAATTGTAGGTAACATCTGTTTTTTCGGCTAAGCTCAAAATTAACATGAATACTTTTGAAAAGGGTATTCTTTTTTCATCACGTCAGATTAATATAATATACTTCTAATTTGTATGTGAGGCCAATGAAAGACATCATCAGTGAATTCAACTCTTGTGTAATTTTTGACTTGTCTATCTAGTTCATTTTTGGCTGAACAAAGACTAAAAATACCATAGCATTTCACTATTTCATAAATATGGACCTTATCTTTTGGGGGGAAATATTGGAAAGTGGTCAATTTTTCAACTCTCTGGACTTTGTTTTTTTATTGGCAGCCAATTTTACTAAATATAAGACAACTATCTCCCTGCAATGTATACTAAAAAAAGGCCCCAATGCAACTACCAGTCAGTGTAAAGACTCTAGCAACAGGAGTTGGATAAAGCCCATGATGAGGGATAATTATAAGGCCATAGTTTTGTTACCCTACTTTTTTGAAATAACTATTTTTCTATTAAGAATAAAACATTAAAAAGTCCTTCAAGCTAAAGCAGAAGGAATAATTTACTTATTGCCATTCCTCCAAGCAAATTATGGTCTTGAAACAGAGTGAGCTGGGCTTTTGAAAAGGGTTCACGTCTCAGATGCATGACCTCTGCCTAACTCTCTCAAGCTCTTTCCTCCCACTGAGAAAGTGCTTTGACACAGGGCTTCCCCCGAGGGCCAGTGCTACCATTTAGGTCAACTAGGTGGTTGCCTAGGGCACCAAGATTTGGGGGCACCAAAAAGCTGCACCCCCAATTTTTTTCTACATCATTCCAGGGGCCGCTGCGCTGGCAGGCAGAGGGAGTCTGAGCCGCCGGCAGGCAGTCCAGGGGCTCCCCTGTGTCCGCGTGCCGCCAGCAGCCCAGGGGTTCCCTGGGCTGCCGGCGGCATGTGGACACAAGGGAACCCCTGAGTTGCCGGCGGCACGCTGACCCACGGGAACCCCTGGGCTGCCGGCGGCACACGGACACATGGGAACCCCTGGGCTGCCGGTGGCACGCTGACCCAGGGGAACCCCTGGGCTGCCAGTGGCGCGTGGACACAGGGGGACCGCTGGGCTGCCTGCCGGCGGCTCAGACTCCCTCTCCCTTCCAGCGCAGTGGCCGCTCCATTCCATGCAATTCTTCTCATTGCCAGCGGGGGCACCAGCGGCTGGGCAGAGCTCAGCAGCTCTGCTTAGCGCATGTGGCACAAGCCCGGCGACGGGCGCGACAGCAGGGCTTCTGGAGGAAGGGGGCGGCTGCCTCCTGGCTCAGCCTCCATGGTCAGCCCGAGCGGGGGGGCACGGAGAAGAAAAGAGCCTCAGGCGGTGGTCTGATGGAGCGGAGGAAGAAAGAGGACCCTGATGCCCATGCCTTGGGCAACGTAAGCGCTTCCCCATAGCTCGGCCTCAGGCACCTGTGCTCCTGCCCCCTTGGTCCTTGGCTGGTCCCTGCTCCTGCTCCCCTTGTGTGTGGGCGGCTGGAGAGGACGGCAGCCTGCAGAGCTGAGCTGCCCCAGTGCCCCCCTCTCCCTGCTCCAGCCTCTGTTATGCCCGGTATCTGAGTTCAGGGCCGCCGGGGGGGGGGACGGACAAGTGGGGCAATTTGCCCCAGGCCCCGGGCCCCACAGGGACCCACACGAGTATGTCAGAGGCTCCTGGGAGAGGGGGTAAGCAGCATGGTAAGGGGCCGGGCACTCCCCCGACCCCATCCCCTACAACCCTGACTCCCAGCTCCGAGCCGAGCCCCTGTGAGCTGGAAACCCCCCGACCCCATCCCCGCCACAGCCCTGACCCCCAGCTCCGAGCCCAGCCCCTCTGAGCCGGAACCCCCCTGACCCCATCCTCCCCGCAGCCCTGACCCCCAGCTCTGAGCCCAGCCCCTCTGAGCTGGACACCCCCCTGACCCCAACTCCCCACATCCCTGAGCCCAGCCCCTGTGAGCCGGGCACCCCCGAACCCAGAGCCCAGCTCCCCACCCAGCCCTGGGCAACAGCAGCACCATCCCCAGGCAGCGACAGCCCATTGGTACCAACCATCACCATCACCCAGCAACAGCCCATTATGTAATTGCAAATGTATACATACCATTACCGCTTTTAATGTTTTTAAATAATGCATTTAGTATATTTTCAAATTATTACAAATTAATTTTTGAATGTATTTCACTAGTTATTTTTTACATTTCCAAATACATGTTACTATAGTATTGCAACTTTTTTTTATGGAAGGGGCCCCTGAAATTGCTTTGCCCCAGGCCCTCTGAATCCTCTGGGCGGCCCTGGAACACGACATTGCTCACAGCATTGACTTGGAGAAACTTGTTTCTAAATTTGCTAAACTTAAAGTGTGGAAACATAAATTCTAAATTATAACATGTTACTCTGTGACCGTGTATTGTGTATAATGTATGTGATTTATTTGGGGGGGGGGCCGCAAGGTGGAAGTTTCGCCTAGGGCGCAAAATATCCTTGCACTGGCCCTGCTTCCCCCTCACCAGCAGCATTATTCAATTTGTTCTCAGCCTAATGTCGCCTCATCCCTGGGAACTACAAGTCCCAGAATTCCACTGATCTGGGAGGTAACTAGACACACACCAGAGCCAGGACTTGAACTCATCTTAAAGACCCAGCACACCCTGGAACCTAGTGCATTGCACAGTTAATGGTGTTCACAATAAAAGAGCAACTATTCACATTTTTTTAAACACTGGCCACTTTTCTTGTTCACCCAAATTGTCTTAATAAAGCCAAGCCCTGCTGCCTCCTCTCCACCTACAATCCTTTCCTTAAACCCTCTCCCCAGTCTCCCTGTTCGTATGCATCATTCTCTGCCCAGGATCTATCCTACTTCAACAATGGAAATGGCAACAGCTGACAAGATTTCTCTGTCCCCTCTCTTGGATTTTGCTTTTGACCCAAAGGTTTATTTTTTGCCTTCTGCTTCCAGCCTCTCAATCTGTCCCCTTTATGCCATCTGTGCCTCCTATCAGCCAGCCTCCTTGTCGAATTCCCTCCTTATTTTTAATGTCCACTTACCTCTGGCTTTCCCCTCTCTCCCTTCTTGCATGTTCTTGAATCCCTTATCTTTAACCCCCCTACCAAATACCACTTACTTCTCTATCATTCTAATTTTCTTTCCCTTTGTCTTTAGGATCATGGGCTGGGCTCTAAACTCCTGTTGCACTGACTTCCTCTCCTTTATCTCTCTCCATCTCCCCAGTCTGGCTTCTGCTCTCTCAACTCCACCAAAAAGGCCCTCATACTCCACCAAAAAGGCCCTGATATTGATGGCCTTCTTCTAGCCACATCTAACTGGCACTTCTCTCTCTTCCTCCTCCTTGATGACATCATTGATCACTTCTCCCTGGTTCTGGTTTCTGAAGCTTTCGTCTTTTGCATCTCCTCCCTTGCTGACCACTCTTCCAGCATCTTCTTTAATGGCTTTTCATCTTCTCTTCTTACCCTGTCTGTTGGTGTCCCAAGATTTCTGTTTTTAGTCCACTCCTTTTCTTGTGCTCTGCAGCTTTCTCGTAATCCATGGCATCAAATCTCTGGCCCTCAGCTTTCCATCTCTGTCCAGATTGCTGCCTCTCTGACATCTCTTCTTGGATGTCAAGCCACCATCTCCAGCTTAGTCTCTCCAAAACTGGGCTTCTTGTCTTTCCTCAATCTCTCTTCTCCCCTTCCTGTCTCCCAACCCACAAGCTCAATGTAACTTCCCTCTCCACATAGCTAGTTCTTTTCTTTTTAGTATCACCTACATTTGCCTTTTCTTTACTATCTCCACTGATTTAAAAAAAACCTTGTTTGTGCCCATTTTTCATTCTGATTATTATAACTTCCTCTTCTTTGGGATCCCATTCTCTCCCCTTCTCCCCAGTGTGTCCCAAATGCCAGAAACATTATTTATTATTATTAGTTGTATAGTAGTAATGCCTAGAGACCCCAGCCTCTTTGTGCTAGGCACTATATAAACATATAGTCCATTCCCTGAAGACCTGAGCATCCAGGACATCTTCCTTCCTCCTCCCCCACTCAGACCTCTTCACCGCCTTACTGAGTCTTTCCATTGTTTTCTTGTCTCTTATCACATCAGATTATCCTTGGAACAATCTCCTGGTCCTTCACTGTCAAGTACCCCCCCACCACCATCCTCCCTTACAACCCATCTCCCTTCTCATAATTAATAATCCTCACACTCTCCCTCTCTTCACCATTGTCTGTGTCTTACCTTATTTAGACTATAAGCTCTTAGGGAATGCATCTTAACTATGTTTATAAAATGCCCTGTAAATTTATGACACTGGATACATGTTTCCTTTATTAATTATAATCGCTAGCATGGAGGTGTTATTTACAAAAGAGTTCATAAAAAAAAGAATATATATTATTTTGGCAGTTCCCTATAAGTATGTTCACCTCACTTCACAATTTCCCTAGTATTTTGGAAAGGAACATAGCCACTGGCTATCTCTTTTGCATATCAGGAGACCTACTTCCATATGCAGCAAATAAAGACCTATCTGTTAACCTCATATTTGTCTTCATATTACCACAAACATATTATGTGGTACCACTAAGTTAGGCTGACAATTCCTATATTTCAGCTCTTACAATTAGATCTGAGTGTTGCAGAACATCTTGTTAAGGCATTAATCTTTTACAGTGACATCAGTGCAGTCTGTTTATTGAGGTCTGCATTATATTCATTCATAATACCTCATCTGATGTAAGCCTTTTCACCATGCCATTCAAATCTATCTTGTGAGTGCATTTATCATTAGCTAAGGGCTTTATTTGTCAGTATTTCATCTTGTAAACATATCTTTATTTTTATGGGATTCTCTTCAGTGTCTGAACAGAATTCAATCAGCAAAAAGTCCAAGATCTACAATCGTAATAATACTCTGCATTTTCAGAGCATTTTCCAACTCAGTATCTTAAAGGACATTACATATATTAATTAAATAGGGTCTGCAAAATTCCTGTGAGATAGCTAAGAATCATCCATGTTTGGCAAGTAAGGAAACCGAGGCAGACAGTGGTTAAGTGATTTATGTAAAGTCAAGAGAAGGTCTGTGGCAGAGTGGGGAACAGAGCCTTCATCTCTTGAATTTTGTCCACAGGCCCATCCTCGGCCTGTATAGCTGATGAACACACAGGTATTGAGGGACCCAGGATTTGGGCTACCGCCTATCTGAGTACTTCTGTTTCAACGTCATAGGGTCTTCTATTTAGTACTGAAAAATATTTATACTTGCCTCAATCCAAGAAAAACCTGATTGGGAGGAAATAGAGTCAAGTCTCTGCTAGTCTCAAATACAGGCAAAGGGATTCCTCTTCTTTTGATGACTATAAGTGTGCAAGCTTTAGCATTAACAATATCACATCAACAAAAGTCTGTCTGTGAATAGGAACAGCCTATAGTAGAACTCCAGAAACACAATTGGACTATAATCCTGTTTTTGGTTTTGTTTTGTGCCACTTTCGCTGTCCTAAAAGCTGCTGATTTCATTTCCTTTGTTAATGATATCATTTTCCTGCCTTGGGTCATGGACTGTGGAGCACCATTCCTGGATTTAGACATGCCAAGGAAAGGAAAATCCAAATTGTGACTAAGTACCAGATCAGACCCTCCAGGGCAGATACACCCAAACTTTGCCCAACAGGGGAGTGCCCTGGCAACTTGAAAGTAGTCCAAGAGCTGACCTTAATTTAAATAAAATGAAGCAGATTGCACTCTACCCATGTTTAACACAGACAGTGAAAATATTGGGTACATGGAAGAAACTGTACAAAAAAACGGTATCCTTGCCAAAAACATTATAGATATGATCCTGCCAAGCTCAGTACAACCTTGGGTTATCAAGTGCCATATCTTAATTTTGCCCAATGCTCTTTTTTGAAACTGGAGCCAAACTTTCTGACTCAGGTCTATTTTGTAAGGCCTTGTCTACACATAAAAGTTGTATTATTTTAACAATACTGATATAGTTAAAGCAGTAGTTTTGATCCAGTTAAGTACAAGTATTAATGTGCTTATACCAGTATAGCATATACCTGTATGGCAAGGGGAATAAGTTATCCCAGTATGAGGCACCCTTAAAAAAGTATAAGTACACTGATACTAGGGGATGTACTGATATAATTATATCGGTTAAAAAAAAATTACCCCCCTAACCTATGTAGTTATACTGGTAGAAAATCTTTTTGTAGACCAGGACTTAGTATAAACTGTGTCCACAATCTCTTGTTACTGTGACTCAATGCAATAGCAATTCAGTGTTGGCACTGTTTTAAGAGATGGTTTGTACCTACCCTAACAACAATAATATCAAATTTTATATTCAGTAATAAATCATTATATACAAAAATGTTTGATTGCTTTGCAATACAAGGGTATTACAAACCTTTCCCAGCATGTAGCTCATAGGTTAAAAATGACAGCTGCTCAGCTGCAAACTGTCATGCTCAGCAACCAAAGTGGAAAACTATCCGTGCAATACAATTTAAAAAGCTGCTGGCAACTCACTGCAAACTTTGAAGTTCGTATAAACGTTCATTCTTGCTATCTAATGATCCACTCACCAGTTGTACATGTATTTATTCTGCAGCAATGTAAGAAACTGAGCCCACAATTTTATGTACCTTCTTTACATGCTTTCTCCAACTTTGGAAGACAAGAATACAATGCTTAGTATCTATAGAGCACTTTTCAACTTCAGCGTCCTTTTGAACCATTAACTGATTAATTCTCATTTATCCCTGTGAGGTAAGTCAGTAATATTATTCCGATTTTACAAATCGGGAAACAGATGTTACGTGCCAATTACTCCCACTTCCCGCCCACACACTAGGCTCAGGTAATTGGGCTTTGCACAGAGGAACTAAAAGGGGCTCAAAGAAGGAATCCTTCTCTTCCTCAGACTGTCATCTCAGACTTCAGTAGCAACTGTGGCTCTTCTGTAGAGTAGTTTATGTTACTCCTTCTTGCCCACCACACCATATCTCCAAATAATTTCTCTTTGGTCATGCCACATCTGATAAATGGGGGCACGGGATAGCTTTCTTTTGTGGACACCCAGCCAGCCAGTTAGCTATAGAATCCTTCTTGGTAGTCGTTCTCTACTTGCTTTGCCTGTAAAGGGTTAAAAAGTCTCCCTGCATAGGTAAAAGAAAGGAAATGGGCACCTGACCAAAAGAGCCAATGGGAAGGCTAGAATTTTTAAAGTTGGGAAAAAAACTTCCCTTTGTCTGTCTGTTGTTCTCCGGAGAGAGGGAACAGAGCAGACAGGGCTGGGCCTATGCTGTAAAAAGCTTTTTGTCAGGTATGGAAATCATCAGATCATACCAAAAACCTATTCATTTGAAACCCCAGATATGTAAGTAGATGAAAATGTCTAGAAAGACGCATTAGGTTCATCGCTGTTTATTTCTTATTGGCTTGTGGACTCACTCCTCTGTGCTAATCTCAAATGCTTTTGTTTTGCTCGTAACCTTTAAGCTGGACCTCAAGAAGGTTATTCTTGATGTTCAATTTTTGTAAGTGGGTTTTTTAAATTAGCAAAAGCCTAAGTTCCATATGTATTTTCTTTCTTTTTGTTTTTAATAAAATTTACCTTTTTTAAGAACAGGATTGGATTTTTGGTGTCCTAAGAGGTTTGTGCATGTTGTTTAATTAGCTGGTGGCAACAGCTGATTTCCTTTGTTTTCTTTCTCAGCTCTTCCCCGGAGGGGGCATGAAAGGGCTTGAGGGTACCCCACAGGAAGGAATTCCCAAGTGCGCCTTCCTGGGTTCCAAAAGGGGGTTTTTGCATTTGGGTGGTGGCAGCATCTACCCATCCAAGGTCAAGAGAAGCTGCAACCTTGGGAGTTTAATACAAGCCCGGAGTGGTCAGTATTAACTTTTATAATCCTCGTGGGCCCCCACTTTCTGCACTCAAAGTGCCAGAGTGGGGAATCAGCCTTGACACCACCCAGGAATTGTCTGCACTGGAAAATTACGTCATGTTAGCACTTATGCTAATTTGCATGATAAACATAATGTAGCACTCAGTGTAGACAAGGACTGTCATGTGTAACACTGTGCCAGCTGGTGGTGCGTAACCTTAGGGTGGACCTTTCCCCCTGCTGCCCTTTGTGAGTGGGAAAAGCTCCTACTCAAGATCTGTCAACCCCCCACCTTTTCCTCCTCCTAGTTCTTCCTCAAAACTGACCTCTTCCATAATGCTAACAGTAAACTACGACCTGATAATGGATAGGCACGTGGTAAATTGTGATCATTACAACTACCAGGTGGCAAAAACTGTGTACATCCAAATATATTTGTTACCCTGTCTCCTTGACACAGCCTGGCGTACCTCTTTGTTTCATCCACCTGTTATGTCTTGTTTGATTGTAAGCAGCTCGGGGCAAGGATTGTCATTCACTACATGTTAGACAGTAGGGCCCAACCTGGTTGAGGCCTCTAGGTGCTACCAGGGTAGAAATGCTAACTAGTTATAACAATATTAACAGTAGTGTTAGGTAACACACATTCTAGCTCCAAGTGATTTTTCTAGCATAGACAAGCCTACAAAGGGGCATTATGGAGCAGGGGACACAAAGTCTGTTTACACAGCCTCTCCACAGCCTGCCCCTGCCTCAATGGAACTGTACTTAGGGTCCTCATGACTGTGGATGGGCAGCATTCGGCGACCTGCAAAGAGTCACTGTCAGAACTATGATTAGGACTCAGGTATTCCCAGCTTCCAGTCCTGTGCTTATATAACCCAGGGGTCAGTACGTGTTACATAGGAACATAAATACTAGATCAGACTCAAGGTCTAGGTAGTTTAGTATCTGATTTCTGACAGTGGCCAGCACCAGATGCCTCGGAGGAAGGTGTAAGAATTCCACAGTAGGCAGAGGTGGGGTAATCTACCCCAATATAAATCTCATCTTGATTTCTAATAGTTTAGAATGGCGTAGGCCCTGCAGCACAAGGTTTAAATATCTCTTCTGAATTTTTAATTGTCATTAATTATCTTAACTGGATATTTTTGATATTCATTCACATATGGATATACATTCTCCTCTGTGCCCAATTCCCAGAGGACAGATACACACTGACCAACAACTCTTTTCTTTTCATCGAGTTTTCTCCAAATTTGATGCTATTCTGCACAACTCTCATTTATGCCAGTGGGAGTTACATATGTGTCTGAGAATAGAATTTGGCTGCTGAACAATATTTAACTACTAAATTTAACATATTGTATTGTGACATTTGCAATATTTCCCCTAAGAGCTCTTCTCAGATTGAAGGCAAGTCACTATCTGGAGCATGCTGGCCCTTTTTCTTTGTTGATTGACAGCTAAATGAAATCAGTTCATTGCTTATATGTTGTATGTGCTGGTATTGGTACATACCCAGTTGGCTTCCCTGGGGCTTCTTGCAGAGTAAGGTAAGGCTAGAATAATCAAAATGTAGGGCTGGAAGAGACCTCAAGAGGTCATATACTCCATTCCCATGCAATGAGGCAGGATTAAATACACTGAGACCATTCCTGACAGGTGTCTTTCTAATCTGTCCTTAAAAACATCCAACAAGGATTCCACAGCCTCCCTTGGTAACCTGTTTCGATGCTTTATTACCCTCAGAATTAGAAAGCTTTTCCTAATATCTAAGCTAAAATCTCCTTTGCTGCAAACTAAACCTACATGAGTAAAACTACAGAATTTGTCCCTGCATTTGAATGAAGATCTTTGTCGTTGCAGAAAGGTGGTGGGGTTTTTTTATTTGTTGTTTTTTACATTTGATTAGGCAACATTTATTCATTTGTGAAGTACAACAAAATTTGCAACAAAATCTGTTTGATTTGCAGTTAATTATTTTATAAGAATTCCCTTATAGTATCACACCCCAATACCACACAAACTGTTCAAGCCATAAACAGATAGGAGATTAGTGATGGGGAAAACTAAAATTTCGAGACATGGTCAAATAAGGAGTCAATGGGCAACATGCTCTCTGTCTCCAGAGTGTAACTGATCACATCTCTTTTGGTCTGGAGAGAGAGCTGTAAATTTCAGGAGATCAGGTATTCTTGTGAGATTTCCAGTCCCTCCTGCTTTTAGTGGGCCAGAGTAGATGTCCAGGAAGTGCAGCAGTATTCAATATTTAACACCATCCCAATAAAGTGAGACAAAATGTTTTTAAACCTCAAACACAATTTTAAAAAATTGCATCCTTTTCACTCCAGTTCTTGGTGAATGTTTAGCTTGGTTTTTATATTATCCAAATTGACTCACTCACTACAGTAAACCATTATTAACAGGAAATTATTCCTGATCCAAACACCTACAAACTTTGGGTATGTTTTAAATCTACACTTAAATCTGCTTCCAAATTTTGCAACTATCCTCTCCTGTGTCTTTAAAATGAACCAAACCGAATTGTTGGATCTGAACACCCTGAAACTTTGTGGTGTTGGAAAAGTGGCTCCAAAATGTAATGGCTTTAGCTTATTTCTGTATTTAAGTTTTAGTCAGACTGTTCTAAATCTGAGGATTATATTTGCTCCCTTCTAGAGAGGAAGGATGGCCCTGTGGTGGGGACTGGGACTTGTGAGACTGCTTTTCAGTTCCCTGATGCCACTAGCTTCCTGGGTGACCTTTGGTACATCATTTAGGCCCAGATCCTTTAGTCATCTAAATCCCATTGATTTGAGTTAGGTGCCTAAATACCTTAGAGGATGTGGAACTTAGTCTTTTTTGGTAAACATTTTAAAATGACATAGGAGCTTAAGTCCCATTTTTAAAAGTAACTTAGACACTTCACGTCTCATTGAAAGTCAGCAACACTTACGCTTATAAATGCTACTGAAAATGGGACATTGGCCACTTAGGAATCTAGGTGTTTTTGAAAATTTTACTCTCTGTGCCTCAGTTCCCCATCTGTAAAAGGGGGATAATAGTACTTCCCTACCTCACAGCGGAGGTGTGAGGATAAATGCAGCAAAGTGTGTGAGGTGCTCGGATACTATGGTAGTGGTGGACCAAATAAATATCTCAGATAGATCCAAGGTGTAACAAATCCCCAATGCACGCTTGGCAAACTCAGTATCTTAAAATACAGCTAACACCTAGGGCAACTCAGAGATGTTAAAACTAGTTTTAATGTAGGTACTGTAGTTTTAATGTCTATCAATGTAGCACTCGAGAGACAACTAATTAATAAGAGTAGAACTGAACAGGCAAATAAAAATAAAATCCATTAAAATGGCTAAGGTATTTACTTGTTGTATTTACACCACTGAGTGCTATTCTGTCGATCAGTAACTTCCCTTCACAAGATAGAAGCAATTTGTGCAAACTGATCCCAGTTTTCTCATTAATATGTAAATGAGGCATGCCAGTTGTTAGGTTCGAAGAAAGCTGTCATGTTTATTGTGACAGATTTAATGGATGTGTTTGGATTGTGCATTCAATGTGTTTTCAAGAGCATGTCTTATCTTTGTTTAGGCAGTAAATCAAACATGTAAACAACAATTCATTAGCATCTGTCAGAGGCTCAAAGCTACATTGTTATAGTTGAAAATCTCCCTAGAAGTGATAAAAGTATATCTGACTTATTCCTGATTAGTTTGATTTTTTTCCCCCTTCTGTTTACCAACTTGTAAGCCATAATCGAACCACAGAATCACTACGTTCAGATAGCGCTAGGGGTCAGACATAAACCAACACAATGCCAGCTCATTCAAAGTGAAGATGGAAACTGTAGGCTAAATATGAGGATGCATCTGCTTACCCAGCGGTGAACATAACCCTCAGCTTGTCATAATGCTCATTTTTGTGACTGGCCTCTTTAATGTGCATGGTGATGAAGATGATTCAAGGCCTTGTCTACAGTGAAGATTTGCCTTGGTTACAGCCACCAGTGCAAATCAAGGTTTAGTGTGGGTTTTCCTGCTACTCATGGATTCCCACCAGTGGTTGACATTCCCAGTGTACAAAAGGGAAAATGGGTTGGGTGAAATATGAACACTTAATGGGTGGCAGAAGGAAGTTCTATGGATTTTACTTTGCATTACTACAGGATCTACTATCAGAGATCTCAATGTGCTTTAAGCCTCGCAATAGCCCTGTGAAATAGGCAGGATCATACAGATTTTATAGACGATTCCGATGAAGCACAGACGTTAAGTGACTTGCCCAAGTCACAGTGATGACCTAGTTTCAGTCAGAAATAGAATGTGAGAAGGACGTGTGGCTGCTCTGTAATGGATTTATGAATACTATAGTAGGACTTGGTTATTGGAGTGTTTACTGTATGAATATGTTGCTATCATTTAATAGCAGGCTGTTGCTAAAATAAGCAGGAAGCAGGACAATGGTTTAAGGCAACTACCCCCTACCAACACTTAAGAGACAATGCAAAAGCCAGTCTCTTTGATGTTCTATCTCCCACCCCCTGCTGAGCAAACTGGATTGGTTTTTCAAGGGGGAAGGGGTCAAACCCAGAAAAATGAGACAGAATTTCTGGCTGTATTTAAAGACAGTCCCTCAGAACCTAGGGAGAGAGAGCTAAGGTAAACCCAGACTCCAGAGGTTGAGGTGTCTGTAAAATTAGACGTACTGAGGTCTCCATATTAGGATGGGTAGGACTCTAGGTAAGATAGCTATGCAGATAGACATTTTGTTGTTTGAAAATCCTTTTTCTTCAATGTTTTACTTTGAGCCTATTGTTAAGATTAAACAATACTTTGGTTTAAGAATCAGAGGGGTAGCCCCGTTAGTCTGGATCTGTAAAAAGCAACAAAGAGTCCTGTGGCACCTTATAGACTAACAGATGTATTGGAGCATAAGCTTTCATGGGTATTCACCCACGAACACTTATGCTCCAATACATCTGTTAGTCTATAAGGTGCCACAGGACTCTTTGGTGGTTTAAGAAGGCTGCTGTAGGTGATAGTATTCTCCACTAGTCACAGGCTCCCAAAGGGAAGCACTACAGGTGCCCAATCCAGTTGGACCTGCTGGATAAGCACAGTGGATACAGAGCATACTGTAGCCCGGGCTCGGTTTAAGGGCTTGTCTACACTTGAAGTGCTACAGCAGCACTGCTGCACCCATAGAAAAAAATTAGTGGGTGCTTAGCACCCACCGGCAGCCAGCTCCCCCCCCCGCAGCACCTCCTGACTGCCGGTGGCCCCACTGATCAACTCCTCCCCCTCCCTTCCAATGCCTCCCACCCATTGCGATCAGCTGTTCTGCGGTGTGCAGGAGGCGCTGCGGGAGGAAGGGGGCGGAACTGGGCAGGAAGAGGTGGAGCGGGGATGGGAAGAGGCGGGGTGGGATGGGGCCTTGGGTGTAGGGGTGAAGTGGGCACAGGCCCTGGGGCAGAGCAGGGGTTGAGCATCCCCGGTGCAAGGAGGAAGCCGGTGCCTGTGGCTGCACTGCTTCAGCGTAGACACTACCCCTGTGCCGAAAGAAAGGGTTCTTCTGTCGGCATAGGCAATCCACCTCCCCGATAGGCAGTAGCTAGGCAACAGAAGAATTCTTTGGTCAACCTGGCACTGTCTGCACGGGGGAGAAGGAGGAGGGGTTAGGTCGGCTTAACTATGCTCCCCAGTGGTGTGGATTTTTTACACACCTGAGCAATGTAGTTAAGGCAACCTAATTTTCTAGTGAGGCCAAGCCTCAGAGTGGAAGAATTATGTAATCCCACCCCAGGAAAGGTAAAAATTACAAGGCCTGGAACCTGAGGGGTGCACTCAGAGAGAGGTCAGAGGTGCAGTTAGCGCAGTAACTGTGCCAGAACCATGAATCCTGGCTTCCACTGTTATGTGCTCACCACTTAAACCACGCTCTATCCCGAAAGAGAGTACCAGCTTGAACTAATTTTGTTTATAGCTTTTGTTTCTTTGTGACTCATTGCTAATGCTAGGTTTAAGAGTTTCCCCAGTCTTTTAAAAGTGAAATGAATAGTCTGGAAGAGTTTGGTACTCAAGAGAATAGAATACTGGCTAGAGCCAGGCATACTACAAGCAGATGCTGTGTAACCAACACAACTCATGGTCTTCTAGTTCTGGGGCTCACCTAAGCATAGGCTGCAAAGCATGCAGTGGTTTGTGATGTGGACAAATGTCAGCTAGAGATTAGGTAGAAAACCTCAAGCTCATTTAATGTCTGAGCCTCCTGTGATGACTGCATTAACTCATTATATCACCCCAAGTTTCTGTGCAATTTAATAGAAATAATAATTTAGAAAATGGTACTTAAGAACCAGCAATTATAGTACATAAAATATTTATGATTTGCAACCAACCTGAAAATGTTCCCTTAGCTACAGAGAAAAAGTGTGATTTCTTCCAGTTAGGTCTTCAACCATTTTTAAAAATTGGCAATGGACAGATAGTACTTCACGTATTAGCAGTTTTGTTGGGATGTGCCAACTGTCTTCATGATTTGGAGCATAACTGCTTTGCTGCAGCTGAACGAAGAGATGTGCTTTTAAATACAAATGTCCAGTTCCACATGGACACTGCAGGTCAGCAGTGCTGCAGTGCAGGTGCTATCACCCCAGGAATCTGGGATGAAATTCTGGCCCCATAGAAGTCAATGGGAGCTTTGTCATTCAGTGGGGTCAGGATTTCACTCCTGGTATATTAGGCAGCAATGACTTGGTTTCGTTTGGAAGAAGTGATGGTAAATCTTGACTTACATTGTATAGAATGGGTGAGATTTCTTTTGCTATCCTACGTCCTCATGGGACTTAATCAATTATTATTATTTTAATATGGGTAACATAGTGAAAATGAGATATTGAAAGCACTATCTAGAGACAGACATTGATCAGCAGGTACTCTGTCATACTCATCTCATCGTCCCGCTTGAAAAAGGAAATGTGTGGCATTGTGTGTAAGGAAATGGATGCATGCGCATGTATTAGTGATTTCAGGGGTATTATTCTACTGCAGTAATTAAGAGTCAGACAGACAGATGCACACACTCTATTAGACTGGTGAGACGTGATTTTCCTTTATAAAAGCCATGTTGATTCTTTCCCAACATATCATGTTTATCTATGCGTCTGATAATTTCATTCTCTACTATAGTTTCAACCAATTTGCCTGGTATTAAAGTTAGGCGTACCAGTCTGTAATTGCCAGGATCACCTCTGGAACCTTTTTTAAAAATTGGCATCACATTAGCTATCCTCCAGTCATCTGGTACAGAGGCTGATTTAGGAGATAGGTTATATATCATAGTTAGTAGTTCTGCAATTTCATATTTGAGTTCCTTCAGAACTCTTGAATGAACACCATCTGATTCTGGTGATTTATTACTGTTTAATCTATCAGTGTGTTCCTAAACTTCCTCTACTGACACCTCAATCTGGGACTGTGCCTCAGATTTTCTACCTAAAAAGAATGACTCAGGTATGGAGATCTTCCTTGCATCCTCTGCAGTGAAAACTGATGGCTAGAATTCATTTAGCATCTCAATCATCCAGTGGCCCCACTGACTATTTGGCAGGCTTCCTGCTTCTGATGTACGTAAAAAATTGCTTTTAGTTTTTGTGTTCTTTGGTAGTTGCTCTTCAAATTCTTTCTTGGCCTGCGTAATTATACTTTCACACATGACTTGCCAGAATTTGTGCTCCTTTCTATTTTCCCCCCTAGGATTTGACTTCCAATTTTTAAAGGATGTCTTTTTGCCTTTGGTTGCCTCTTTTACTCTGCTGTCTAGCCATGGTGGCATTTTTGGTACTCTTATTTTTTATTTGAAGTATACATTTAGTTTGAGCCTGCATTATGCTGTTTTTAAATAGCTTCCATGCAACTTTCAGGCATTTCACTCTTGAGACCATTCCTTTTAATCTCTGTTAAACTAGCTTCCTCATTTTTGTGTAGTTCCCCTTTTTGAAGTTAAATGCTACTGTGGTGAGTTTCTTTGGTATTTTTACTCCTACAAGGATGTTAAATTTAATTACATTCTGGTTAGTGTTATTGAGTGGTTCTGCTATATTCACCTCTTGGACCAGATCCTGCATTCCACTAAACCAAGAATTGCCTCTCCCCTTGTGGGTTCCAGGACAAGCTGCCCAAGAAGCAGTCATTTAGTGAGGCCAGACACTTTATTTCTGCATCTTTTCTTGAGGTGATATATACCCAGTCAACATGAGGAAAGTTGAAATACCCCATTAATATTGCATTTTCTGCCTTTGTAGTCTCTCTAATCTCCCTGAGCATTTCACAATCACAATCAATTAGAATTCTTTGAGGGAGTCAACAAGAATGTGCATAAAGGTGATCCAGTTAATATAGTGTACTTGGACTTTCAGAAAGACCTCTCATGGATCAGTAACTGATTAAAAGATAGGAAACAAAGCGTGGTGACTTTTCACAATGGAGAGAGATAGGGTCCCTCCAGGACCTGTAGAAGTCCATAAAATCATGAATTGGGTGGAGAAAGTGAATAGGGAAGTGTTATTTAAGGCTTCACATAACACAAGAACTAGTATCAGGGGGTAGCCGTGTTAGTCTGTATCTACAAAAACAACAAAGAGTCTGGTGGCACCTTAAAGACTAACAGATTTATTTGGGCATAAGCTTTCGTGAGTAAAAACCTCACTTCTTCGGATGCATAGAG
>NC_048304.1:105052360-105098208 GCF_013100865.1 Trachemys scripta elegans | reverse complement strand
GTGGCACCTTAAAGACTAACAGATTTATTTGGGCATAAGCTTTCGTGAGTAAAAACCTCACTTCTTCGGATGCATAGAGCTGTAGCTTTCACTCTATGCATCCGAAGAAGTGAGGTTTTTACTCACGAAAGCTTATGCCCAAATAAATCTGTTAGTCTTTAAGGTGCCACAAGAACTAGGGATCACCCAATGAAATTAATAGGCAGCAGGTTTAAAACAAACAAAAATACTTCTTCATTTAACACAGTCAACCTGTGAAACTCGTTGCCAGGGGATGTTGTGAAGGCCAAAAGTCTAACTGGGTTAAAAAAAGAATTAGATAAATTAATGGAGGATAGGTCCATTAATGGCTACTAGCCAACATGGTCAAGGACACAACCCTCTGCTCCACTTGTCCCTAAAGGTCCGACTGCCAGAAGCTGGGACTGGATGACAGCCGGGGATGGATCACTCGAAATTGCCCTGTTCTGCTCATTCCCTTTGAAGCATCTGGTACTGGCCACTGTCAGAGACAGGATATTGGGCTAGATGGATCACTGGTCTGACCAGTATGGCCTTTTTTTTATATATAATTTTTTTTAGTAGAAACCCCAAGAATACAACCGTGAGCTTTTCCTTATTGGATTTAGCCTCACTCTGAAAACAGTCTCATATTTTCCCCATCCTTTCATTATGAGGCCACCTTTTACCTCTTTAGATACATTAACTTCTTAGCATTGGCTTTTATACTTTACCAGAGGAAGGATCATTTCATGGTTAGGATGGACGTTTGATCAAGGCACTGGTCTGAGACTCAGGAGTTCTGGGTTCAGTCCTTCGCTCTGCCCCAGACTTCCTATGCGACCTTGGGCAAGTCTCAATCTCTCTGTTCCTCAGTTCACAATGTAAAAAATGGGTATGATGCTTCCCACCTTTCACCTGCCTTGCCTATTTAGCATGTAAGCTCTTCAGGGCAGGGAATGTCTCTTATTATGTGTATGTACAGTGCCTAGTACAATGGGCTCCGATCTCAGGAAGTCTAGGCACTATGTAACACAAATAAATAGCATTGCCACCAGCTAGGAAGGTTAGCAAATGGACGTTCTAAATCCACTGCCAAGGGACACTTAAGCACTATCTATTCATATACACTTGAGCCCACTTACGTTCTGTTTACGACATGTCTGATCTTCACAGGTCCAGGAAGGAAAAGCCTTCAGGTCACTGCTGAACTTTTGCCTCCCACAAGACAGCATAATTCAGGCTCTCTAAGCCAGTTGGCCAACTCCAGCATTACATTTATTTGAATTCCTTTTTTCCCAAGGAACTTACAATTCTATCACCAGAACTTCTTAACAGTACATGAATTCTAAATTGCAATCATTTGTTGCAACTAGCCGCAGGCTTTTCTGTCTGTTAGAAATATCTGTGTTATTTCCTTCTTTTAAAGTTTGCGTAAATAAAATAAACTTTTACAAATAATGTTTGCTGCTTAATGTTCTCAGCCAAAATATCTATCTGCAAAAATAGAAATCCTTCTTTCCAATTCATCTGAAGGAAGTGGTTTCAGTTTCTTATAAAGTAATAAAGAATGTACCACAGATAATGTTCTAATGGTGCAAATGAGTGCAAATATAATCAAAATGATAATGGTGGCTATTGTACGGATGGGATAATAAAATCCATCCCAGTATGGAAATCGTATCTCAAGGCAACATTTTCCCTTCTGACTTTTTATAATAATTGTACATGTAAGAACAGGGCACTAAGAAGTGGTAGAAACAAAGGTGCTTTTTTGGTTCATTAAACAGGTATTGTTCTGATAGCCCATTGTGCCCGACCTCAATTTGATTTTAGGGAGGGATCACCCCTTGAAAGAGGAAAAATGAGTCAGAACCAAGGCCAGTTCAGACCTCAGCCTCTCCAGAACTACGATTTATAATTAGGTCAGATTAGCTGTTTAGGTTTGCCTGACTAACATTCTCATGCCATTGAAGCCACCACAATTCAGCAAATTAGATTAGATTAAATGAGGAGCTAGATTTACACAGTTTTATATGTTAAGTCCTGGAGCCTTTGGAAAAGGACCAAGGGAAAGCTTTCATATTTGTAAGTGCTAGAACCTGCTGGATAGATAGCCTGCCTCTGTCATCACACCTCTTGGTGTTTAGCTGGAATAATCTGTAAAACAAACCAACTCTAAAATAAAACCAAGCCTAAAGGGGAACCACGCAGTTATTGCAATACACACTCAGATCACTCACCTACACGCCCTGGTGGAGAGAACTAAAGGAGTGCGTGGCAGGACAGGGAGTGGGTGCATAGGTGCTGGAACTAAGGGTGCTGGGGGTGCGGTAGCATCCCCTGTCTTGAAGTGGTTTCCATTATATACAGGGTTTACAATTTGGTTCAATGGCTCTCAGCATCCACACTACACTAACTGTTGCAGCACCCCTGAGTGGGTGGAACAAGGAAAAGTCATCACTATAGCTTCTGTCCACACCAAACTCATGGAGGATTTCCCCATACAAGACAGAGATGATACTGTTACCCTTATCTTATACAAGCCCCACTTTTACATTCTCCAGCCACACCCAGCTTTATCAGAGGAGGTCAGCCTAGTTGCAGAGGAATCTGTGTTTCCCCAAAGAAGGCCTGAGGAGTAGTATGGAGACAATAGGCCTCATCACAGATGTAATCTTTTTAGGATGCCACCAATCTTCGGTCTAGATTGGGAGGACCACACCTCCTACTCAACTCCATGGAAGCCAAACTCTCTCTTTTCCCTCCATCCCTGAGGGGATGATTTGGAGGAAATTCCATGAGACAGAACTCATGGAGTTTCCCAGATTTTTGTTGTCCATGTTTTTTCCACAGCAGCAGCATGATTTGGCCATAAGGTTTTTCTGACAAACCAAGTCACAAATGGATAAAAATGGTTTCACAAAAGCTTGAGCACTTCCAGATAATATTATTATGTTTTTAAGTAACAGCTCTTCTCAGTGCTCCAATGCTGAACTGTATTTACTCCGTTGTAGCCTATGTAATCAGACTGTCAATGTGGCAGCTTCCTGTCTTTTATTATATTTAAAACTTATTAAAAGTGTTGTTTCTAGTGATTGGAGTATCCTTTGCTGTACATTACTTACCAGTTTTTCTCCTCACTTCAGGTATAATTCCTGTCCTTTGCAAGCTTATTTTATTTTAATCTTGACCACTTTTGCTACACAGTATTTACGGATGGTGCTTAAGTTGCTAACTGTTTGGGGCCCATTAGAATCTATTGTGTACATATATAATTACGGAATTTTAAAAACACAAATGACTACCTTTGGGGCCAATAGACACAGCAGTTACAATCTGTCATGTCATCTCTCATTCACTTCACTGCATTTTTTCTTAAAGGAAATGTACAAACTGTGCTTAAAGGAACAACATCATTAAGGATGTCTCCTTAACCAACAACAGCAAAAAGATCCAACAGGAGAAAAAATTATTTCGGGTTAAATAGCAAAGGCTAGAGTCTGCCCTCAGGGGCTCAGATTACTTGGTGTTGCATACATGTATTCATGGGCAGGAATTTGATCTCATATTTTAAAAAAGAAACATTTCCTTAAAATGTTTAAATTGAAAGATTTTTTCAATGCTATTTTGTTTTTCATCATTTGCACTGTTTACTTCTCTTTGCATGTTGATCCTGCAATGCAGTTCCAAATGGGCAGACCCAACACCGAGGCAATTCCCTACTGACTTCACTGGAATCTGTTTATGAGATGGCCTCTCTCTTGCCTGATACACTAAGAACTGAACTACGATGTGAACTGGGTGCAATTTTCTAACCATAACATTTTGTTGGCAAAAAATGCAGATTTCAGGTCAATTGAAACATTTTGCACATTTGTGTCAACTTCACCTGGTTGTTTTGGTCAGAATAAATAATTCTGAGAAAATCAAAAGAGTTTCATTTTTGAAATGAAATATTTTGATTTTTTTATTCAAATGGACTTTTTAAAAAAATTCCTGTTTATCTAATTTTAAAAAGTTAAAATTTATAAGTTGCTCAAAATTGAAGCAAAATGTTTTGTTTTGGGTTGAATGAAACATTTCATTTGACCCCAAACATTTTTTGAGTTTTAATTTCACTGAAAATTTGAAAATATTTCACTTTTGGTTTGACTCAAAATTTTTTGTTTTCAGGTTTTCAGTAGTGCCAGTGAATTGAAAAATCTGTTATTCATCCACTTTTCTGGGGACCTTCAGACCTGAAATTATCAGTCTCTACACCGTGTGCCAGGCTTTGCAGGTAGGGGTTCCAACAGACTCATCCTTTGTGGATCACGTGCAGAAGGGTATGCGTAATACACACTGACCAGTGGACTATAAGCAGGCACAGAGGCCCATCTCCGTAAAGCTCCTTGCAGGGTTGGGGCCTTAGTCCAGACTGTAAAGCAAGACTGGTCTGTTTGTCTTGTCAACTTCGTTTTCCGGTTCTCCTGCAGTAGCATAATGCTTTTCTGTTTGGGTTGCAAAAAATAATTTTGATTCTCTTTGTTTTTCCACACAAAAGCAAAATGTGAAGCCATGTCCATGTGACTATTCTATTCTATATGAGTTCTTATACCACACCCTGTTGAATTCACATTCTTGTTCTCACTATACTTTATTATGAAGGAGTATATATTTGATCACTGAGTTGTGTTATATCATCACAATAATATTTCAGAATTCTCAGATGAGATGTGTCAGAGTACTTCAAAACACAGAATTACACCCTGTTCAGGCAATCTCATTCTGCTGAGCATTTCCGTCCATCCTCATCACTACTGAGACAACACATCATCTAGTCACAGTGGGGATTGCTAGAAGTGTTGTTAGCCAAGGATGCTAACTTTGGTTGTGTCCAGCTCGAGTAAGCCGTGGACCTGAGAATCTTTTCATTAACTTCATTGGGGCTTGGATCAGGCCCGATATTAGGGGCAGGAAGAATGGGGTGGCAGGAAGAATTTTCTACTTGCCTGTAGGATTTGGGAAGACAAGTCCTCCAAGGGCTTCCTTTGCTGGGGGACAGAAGTTGCTTAGTGCCAGGCCCTCACCACCATCAGATAGGTCACGTGGTGGAGTTTCTGTTCCCTGACACGTCCCACTTCTGCTACTGCATCATCCTCCTGCCTGGTCTCCCAAACGCATATATCACCCCTCTTAGTTCAGAGCATGTTAAATGAAGCCATTAAAGTCATCTTCCTTGCTCACACTACCCTTCTTGAATCCCTTCACTGGCTCCCACCCACTATAGCATCCAATTTAAGTCTCTGGCCTTCCCTTATCAAGCATCATGTGACCCCCTCCACTCCACCAGTGTTTCCACCCTTGTCCATCCATTTGTCAATCTCTCAGTCATCTCCATGCCTCCTTCCATACAGCCTGATGGCCATGTTCTGACCTCCCTGAACTCACCCACTTGCTCCTGCTGCTTTTAAGTGCTTCTTAAAAATGGCCTTCTGTCATTCTGCCTATATTGAGTCTTGCTGATTTGTATATAAAATCTCTTCTGTTATTCCCCTCCTGTGATCTCTGCATACCTGTCTGTCTGTCCACACTTAGATTGTGAGCTCCTTGGAACAGGGACTTTCCTGTACAACTGCACAGCCTATGGATACATACCCTGTCATGGATACATACCCTGTCATCTGCAGCACCTCTCTGACCTGCCTCAGCTCACAGACATGCAAATGTTTTCCATGAACTTTCACTATCACTAGGGCTTGAATTCTTGCGAGCCATTAAGGAATATTTTTTCCCCTTGGGACTAAGATTTCCCCCCCCCCCTTAATTGTATCATTTTATGGAAAGGTTCAGATAGCTCAGAGAAGGGTGACACTATCTACCACCAAACCAGCCACAAGGATAATTGAAGACAGTTGGCCTTTGACCTCATTCCTCGCACTGCATGCCAGGAGCGGTGTTATCAGGGTAAACCACCACACCTTGCCACTCATCTGACTGCTTACTTTCAGACTAATTTGAAAACAAAAGCTAACTTAGATTTTGGTAAAAAGATGGCAAACACTTTCAGTGACACTTGCTAAAAAAAAAGAATCAAAAATATAAAAGAATTAAGTTGTTAAATCAGGATGAATCTTTTGAAAGAGTAGAGAGAATTGTCCTATACAAAGGTAACGCCAGCATAGAAATTAATCTTTTGTACGGGAAGAAATGAAAGTCATTAAATGTCTTTGTCTTATTTTAAAAGCAGCAATATCCTGTCTGATTGCAAGTACTTAAAGTGGGATGATTAAACAGAAACCTTATCTTCAATGTTCCAAGGAGAAAACTGGAGAGAAGTTATCCAATTATGGATAATAAAGAACAGGGAAAAACTGAGAGCAGAAATACTTGGTTAGGTAAGTTATACGAGAACACTTTGTAATCAGTCATACATGACATACCAAATACAAACAAAGGGGAATGTATCCAATACCACATTTGAGAAGTCTCTGAACTGTATAATTGTTTGGTATTTTAAAACTGTTCTAAGCCTCTTCAAACCTTTATAAAGCAATGGCCTAAGGCACTTATAGAGACTGATATTCAGTTAAACATCTGGTTACTGTAAAAGGGGATTGTCTTTATTTTCAAACAGGAGTTTACAAGCAGATTATCAGCTGCTGGCTGATTTATTTTACAGTGTGAGACCCTGATCATGCAATTCACTGTGTGCAGGCAAACTGCTGTGCCTGTGTGGAGTCGCACTATAGTCAGTGGGGCTCCATGAAGTCACAGTGTTTCACATGGCATTGATTGCAGGATCAGGACCTTCTATTTCTACTGCAGGTCCTTACATGGCCCCAATAAACGTGTTAGCCGAGCGCCTCTCATACTTTAATGTGTTTATCCTCACAACCTTCCTATGAGTTAGGGAAGTGTTACTATTCCTTTTATCCCTCGTTTCAATGTACTTTCCCCTGAGATGCTTGCTCTTCACTGGTCAGTATCCTGGTCATGACCCTTCACATACAACTGCTTTGCCATGTCCACAAAAAAGGTCCTTATTCCTGTGGCTGGCCACAAGATTCCTTCCTGAACAGACTCTTCTCCCCAGATGGTGAGGAGCAGGGCCGGCTTTAGGAAGTGCAGGGCCCGATTTGAACAGTTTTGACGGGGCCCCAACAGGGATGACTGAAAAAAAAAAAACCACGTTAAAAAACACACGTGGGGCTTGTACTCACTGGGCCATGCTCCTAGTCTTTGGCGGCAGGTCCTTCACTCGCTCCGGGTCTTTGGCGGCACTGAAGGACCCGCCGCCAAAGTGCCGCCAAAGACCCGGAGCGAGTGAAGGACCCGCTGCCAAAGACCTGGAGCGCCGCCAGGTGAGTAAAAATTAAAAAGGTGCCTCTAGCCACGGAAGGGATTCTCTGCCACTTGCCCCCCACTCTGGGCAACCCTGCCACTGGGCGCGGGCCCTCTTAAGCGCGGGGCCCGATTTGGGGGAATTGGTGGAATTGGCCTAAAGCCGGCCCTGGTGAGGAGATCCAGGGCCTCAGCATGGCTCCAACCAGCTGTGTGAGGCGTGATGTGGGCCTCCTGCAATCGTGGTTGTATCACCAGAATAATAATACACAGGGATCCTGAAGCAAACAGGGAAAATTAGGCTCTGCACCATCTTTTAATGGGGACAAAGGTCATCCTGGAAATTTGATACCAGGACAGGGAGGGCACACAAGTAAACGGACAAGATGGTAACGGCCAACCTGCAAAGCTTTGTGAGATAGTTGTTGGAAGCATGCAAAAGGTGGAGCATGGCAATTGCATACACACAAACAGAAGATTTGAACTTATTCAACTGGAAGCAAACCTACTCCACTTTGCAAGAAGATTTGCGTTCCAGATAAATGTGGAGTTAATGCACAGTAATAGGTTGCGTCATACGTACGCAAGGATTTCAAACCAGATTAACTCAATTTGATCCAGTTTAAAACCCCCATGAAAATGAACCCTGAGTTACATAAAATCATAGAACTGGAAGGGACCTTGAGAGGCCATCTAATCCAGTCCCCTGCACTCATGGCAGGACTAATTATCTAGACCATTCCTTACAGGTGTTTGTCTAACCTGCTCTTAAAAATCTCCAATGATGGAGATTCCACAATCTCCCTAGGCAATTTATTCCCGTGCTTAACCACCCTGACAGTTAGGAAGTTTTTCCTAATGTCCAACCTAAACCTCCCTTGCTGCAATTTAAGCCAATTGCTCTTAATCCTCAGAGATTAAGAAAAACAATTTTTATTCTTCCTCCTTGTAACAACCTTTTACATACTTCAAAACTGTTATCATGTCCCCTCTCAGTCTTCTCTTTTCAAGATTAAACAAACCCAATTTTTTCAATCTTTTCCAATCATCCCAATAGGACATGTTTTCTAGACCTTTCATCATTTTTGTTGCTCTTCTCTGAACTCTCTCCAATTTGTCCACAACCTTCCTGAAATGTGGCGCCCAGAACTGGCCAAAATACTCCAGTTGAGGCCTAATCAGAGTGGAGTACAGCGGAAGAATTACTTCTCATGTCTTGCTTATAACACTCCTGCTAACATATCTGAGAATGATGTTCACTTTTTTTGCAACAGTGTTACACTGTTGAGTCATATTTAGCTTGTTGTCCACTATGACCCCCAGATCCCTTTCCACAGTACTCCTTCCTAGGCAGTCATTTCCCATTTTGTATGTGTGCAACTGCTTGCGCCTTCCTAAATGGAGTACTTTGCATTTGTCCTTATTGAATTCCATCCTGTTTACGTCAGACCATTTCTCCAGTTGTCCAGAGCATTTTGAATTTTAATCCTATCCTCCAAAGCACTTGCAACCCCTTCCAGCTTGGTATCGTCCGTAAACTTTATAAGTGTACTCTGTATGCCATTATCTAAATCATTGATGAAGATATTGAACAGAAACGGACCCAGATATGATCCCTGTAGGACCCCATTCGTTATGACCTTCCAGCATGACTGTGAACCACAGATAACTACTTTCTGGGAATGGATTTCCAACCAATTTTGCACCCACCTTATAGTAGCTCCATCTAGGTTGCATTTCCCTAGTTTGTCTATGAGAAGGTCATGCAAGACAGTATCAAAAGCCGTACTAAAGTCAAGAAATACCACTTTCCTCCCTATCCACAAGGCTTGTTACCCTGTCAAAGAAAGCTATCAGGTTGGTTTAACATGATTTGTTTTTGACAAATCCATGCTGACTGTTACTTATCACCTTATTATCTTCTAGATGTTTGCAAATTGGTTGCTTAATTATTTGCTCCATTATCTTTCCAGGTACAGAAGTTAAGCTGACTGGTCTGTAATTCTCTGGGTTGTCCTTATTTCCCTTTTTATAGATGGGCACTATATTTGACTTTTTCCAGTCTTCTGGAATCTCTCCCATGACTTCTCATGTCTTCCATGACTTCTCAAAGATAATCGCTAATGGCTCAGATATCTCTTCAGTCAGCTCCTTGAGTATGCTAGGATGTATTCCATCAGACCCTGGTGACTTGAAGACATCTAATGTGTCCAAGTAATTTTTAAGTTGTTCTTTCCCTATTTTAGCCTCTTCTGATCCTACCTCATTTTCACTGGCATTCACTACGTTAGACGTCCAATCACTACCAACCTTCTTGGTGAAAACCGAAACAAAGAAGTCATTAAGCACCTCTGCCATTTCCACATTTTCTGTTATTATTTTCCCCTGCTCATTGAGTAATGGGCCTACCCTGTCCTTGGTCTTCCTCTTGCTTCTAAAATGCATATTACTAAAGAATCTCTTGCAAGTTTGACTCTTGAAATTATTTGGCTCGTGTTTGCATCTTTTGAATCAGAGAGCATATAAAAAGTAGTTTGGAGATTTAAAATGACAATCTGAGGGCAACCTGGAATTTGACTCCAGAAGCCTGAGATATTCTGGCCAGGTAACTGGGGCAACACCGGATTGCTGATTGGGGTGGGGATGAGAGAAGGTGGGGCAACTGCGCCTGCATCCTGGATTGTATAAAGAACAAGGAGTACTTTTGGCACCTTAGAGACTAACAAATTTATTTGAGCATAAGCTTTCGTGGCTAAAGCCCATGAAAGCTTATGCTCAAATAAATTTGTTAGTCTCTAAGGTGCCACAAGTACTCCTCATTCTTTTTGCTGATATGGACTAACATGGCTACCACTCTGAAACCTGGATTGTATAGTGAAAGGAGGCCACAGCAGAGAAGCCGTGTTCAGAAGTAATTAGGAAGTGCACATATAGCTAAGAGGGGATATGGTGCCCCACCTACAGCGTTTCCTCATCTTCCTTATTCATTTGAAAATGATGCCTAATTACACATAAAAATAAGTTCTAGGTAGGCAAACACTACGAAAACAAAGTCCTGGACTTCTAGACCACTTCATCTCATCCTTCACCCCAATCAGCAATCCCATATGCCACTCATTTGCATATCTGGGTGCTCCTTCAGATGGGAGGTAAACACCACCTACCATTTTTTGGGACGACCACTATGGGTACTAGACTACAGCCCCCTTTGTCTTTTCCTTTGCACAACCTCATTTATCTTCAGAAATCCCTTGAAAAATAATTCCTTATTGTTTTCTAGATTAAATGTTCATAAAAGACATGTTAATCTGATAAATCTTGGGACTCCTGTTCTGTAACCCTCTTGTTAAGTTCACAGTGTTATGATTTCTGGATATAAATGTCTGCAGATTCATTTGCTGACTCTCATGTGCTGCTACTGTGCACATCCTTGGGATATTTGCCAAAATGAGAGCTGTCTAGAATCTTGAATCTCTTCTGTCTTCATGATTCTCAGGTTCAGACCTGACTTGTGTATCTTCTCTTCTCTCCCTCGCCCAATTAGAGTCTGATCCTGGTACTGTTGCACGCAATAACAAAATGTATGTATGTATGTCTTTCTACACAATCAGTTGTTTAATCCCATCTCAAGGAATAAACTAGAGAATTCTTACCTGAAAATCATGTTTTGAAGAAAATTGCCCCTGGATATATAAAAAAACCTCAACTCATTGTCACATTCAGTAAATTCCTTAATAACACCACCAATCTTAAGAGTTTTAGGTCAAATTCTCAAGAGTGGTATGGAAACCTGCATGTCAAAAATAGTGCCCATATTTTTAGTTGACCATATTTTTTGCCCCTAAAATCTTGGTTTTGTATGTGTAAATTATACAATATTATGCCCGTAATTATTTGTGATTGATTCAATATCACTTGGACAGCTAAGTACACAGGCCCTACCCATAGGCCAGGTGCTTTGAGGTCCAGGTGACCTTAACTGTATCTGCAAATAATTGCAAGTGAAAAAAAACAGATGCCTGGTTAAGACCTGGCTGAAAATGTAGCTCTTAGTATTAGCACAATGTACACTGATTGAAAGAGGCAGGCTGTCTTACAAACATATCGGTACTATGTCTGAATCTGTTTATATGTGCACACACACACACACACACACAAAACAGGGCATTGCTTCAACTGAGTCTGCTTCTGTTTCTCCTTTCTCAGGAAAAGTTGCTGCACAAGGCTGCCTTGAGGCACAAGCAATTTTAGTGATCACTTGCAGGCCTTCATAGTTTCAGGGCCCATGCAATTCTATACTGATTTAGGGCCAGATTTTGACTTGCGTCCCCATTCAGACCTGGAGGTACAAATCCACCCACCTATATCTGGGATTGAAAGTTACCGTTATCCAGGGTCTAGGACTTGATATATTAGATCCTGAGCGAGTGTTAAAATAGCACTGCTGCTTTGAGGGACCAGTGACTATTGTAGCATCTCACCAGCCACCAGGGCTAGAAATTACTAACCTTGGAGTTCTTTGAGGTATCCCACCTCAAATCATTTAATTCAGAAGGTACTTTCTTGTCACTGACAAGTTCTACCCTGATTTTAGGGACACTAGTTTGGGAAGTGTCACATAGATAATCAGACAGTCTGAAAACTGAAAATCCTATTTTTCAAGATGTAGTAAGCATCTCTGTCTAACTCTGTGAATCAGTGAGATTACTGGCTGCTAAAATCCTGCCAAAATTGGGAACTCTGAGCCAGATCTTTAGCTGGTGTAACTTGCCATTGCTCTATTGAAGTCAATGGGGCTATGACAAGCTATACCCGCTGAGGATCTATTCCATATATAGGTGCGCTTTTGTGGGGGATAGGAAGAAGGGTATGGAAGAAACAAGGACACAATCAAAATGTCTGAAGGTGAAGCATGGTATCCCCCAATAAATTACATTTCAATACTTTTGTTGTTATTGAATGTTATCTATGTAAGAAGTTAAACAAATCTCAGAGGGATATAGGCAACCAAATATTAACTACCAACCAAGTTCCATGTCGCTGCTTACTTTTGCAAGCTGTTCCTGATCTCACATTGAAGAGAAGCAGTAAGTGGAGAAATATCAGACTTTCTTCCTCTTTTGTTTTTTAATCCTCCATTTTCTCTGCTTAATTTGATTGGGCTGTTGTATAGCTCCACCAAACATGGAAACAAGAATGGCTTATGGTTAGCAGCAGCATGAGACTCAAAGGCTCTCAGACTTACTGGAGATAGCAAAATGGAAGTACAAATATTCCCTCTCCTTTAAGCATTGTGAAACCATACAGACATGTTACCTGGCCAACATTCACTTAATAGAAACAGCAAAAGAATTAATTGAATACATCAGCTGACACCCACTCTTTGTGGTTCAATTTTTTACAGCCCGACAGGGCCAGAAGCACTTTAGCACCAGCACAAATATTTCAGGACAAGGACATTTGTCTAGATGTCGGTCCTGGCTGTTGAAGGAACAAGGGACATACTCCGGCTCCCAATTTACTGAGGAGAGGAACTAAAATTTCAAACCTAATGCTACTCTAGAAAGTCACTCTCAGTGATGAGTAGGAATCTGAAAGAAGAACCCTGTTAAAAGAAAACAAGATCCTCCATCCTATCACTGCTCTGGGATTTTATTTCCATCGGTCCTTATTAAAGGGGAGGAACATGAATAGAGTTGGGAAGAAGTCCGTTTATTCTTTTTGACATTTGTGATTTGGAAAAAAAAAATCCATTCTGAAATGGAATAAAATAAAATAAAATAAAATAAATAAAAATGAAGTTTCCCGTGAAATGAAATTCCAAAATTTTTGTTTCTGGTTGATCAAAACATTTCATTTAAATAAAATTAAAGTATTTCGTTCTGATTTCAGCTTTTTGATTTTATATTTATGTAACACAAAATAAATGAGTAAAGGAAAGAAAAGTCATCTCAAAATGGAAACTCCAAACATTACTGTCATGGCATGGTCTCTTATGAGTCCCTTCAGGCCTGAACTACAGACCACACTACTTCAGGTCTCCTTCACCACCACCTTTTTTTATTTTATTATTCCACCAGGCCACGCCTATAGAGCTATTTACATATATTTACAAGCCCCAGCCAGATCCCCAGGTTGCTTCTGGGGAAGGGAACTGAGCTAAGCTGCCGCTGCCAACCCTGCCTAACTCTACCTTCCTTCTGGCTCTCAGCTCCCTCCTTTCCCAGACTTCCTTCCTCTATTATATGCTCGGAGCTGCTGGGGTTGCTTGCCCCTCAGCTGTAGCTTTACTCAGATGACCGACCTTCCAGTTAGGTCTCAATTAACCTAAACTGATGGCGATCTGAGTGACAGGATGTGCTGAGTCAGCGGCTAACTCAGCGCACCCTGTCACAATTACACTCCAAAAAGGCTGAAATGGAACATTTCAACCTCACCAAAATTCTTTTTTCCTCCCATTTTCTTTCAAAACAAACTTTCATCTGAACCATGATAGTTCCGTAAAACATTCTGCTTTTGATGAATTGGCATTTTCTGAGAGAAAAATGTTCCATTGGGAAGTTTCTGACTAGCTCCAAACAGGAAAAAAAAACAAAGAGAGCTACTCAATATGAAGAGAAATAATGGACTTTTATGGCAAAATACCATAACGTATCATTTAAAATGATAACCTTTCTATAGTTTTTTAAACCATTCTACTGAACTTAACAGATAATTTTTTATTATAATATATAGTTTAGAATCCTATAGAAAAGATTTCATTCTCTAATAAATTCTATAGGATGTTTTAGAGTCATTTCTATTGAAATGTATTAAATATGTATCAAGTCCTCTTGATTTCATCCCTATTAAATTCTAGATGACTCTTTCATAAGGGTAAACAAGTTGTTTTGGTTCCTTTTTATAAAACAACAGCCACCACCACCACCCTAGGGGGTCATTTACATTGCTGGACCATAGGTAGCCTCAGCTGTAATGTGTCCTGATTGTGTACTTGCAGCCACCATCCTTCTAGCTGAGGAGGACTGGATGGGACTCCTTTCACCACTCCTTAATGCCTTTCCTTAATTTGTTATAGGAGCTACTGTTCAGCAATACAAAGCATTCTGTCCCTCCTTCCTAACCCTGGGTGTTGCTTCAGAAACACTTTAATCCTCTGTCAACCCAATGAATGAAAGACCATGACCAAGAAAGAATATGACCTGAGTCCTGTATGCAAAAAGTACCATTATCACAGCACAAAGGACAACTTCTTCCTTTTCTTTTACCTTCATAACCAAGGTTATCTGCTCAAGTACGCACAGACTAAATGAGGTTGTTTGGCTTATGGATACAAATAGATCTCGCTTTTTTGACTTGCAAAATGAATTCCACTGTGACTTCAATAAAACTTAAATATGCTAATGTTCAGTCAACCAGTTGTCTATTTATTTCTGTTTACGCCAGCAGATCCATTAGCAACTTTTTCTTGTTTTCTTTTAGAATATTAAATGGTTCAAACATATTCTAAAAATTAGTTGATTAGCTTGTTAGGGCACATTTCCACTGCCTGTTCCTCCTGTAGCAAAAGAGAAAATGAAGGTAATTTTGTTTGCAAGGAATGTATGATTGGAAGCTGACTGTTGAAAGATGTGTCATGTCAATGTAATGAGGGAGTGTAATATCTTAGTTTGCATCAATATGGAAATAACTGTGCAGTTTGACAGACCTGATGCTAAAGGCAGCACCAGAGCACTCATTATGCATTCAGCCTCTGATTATGAAAAATAGTGTGTTTTCTTTTAAAGAGGAATACACATTATCAATCAAACAGCACCAATTATTTCCAAAAGGGATCACAGCTAAACAGGCGTGGGGTCTCTTCAACTATAACTGCACCTGAGAAAACCGACAGATATCAAAGTACATGATAATTTAATTTCATGACAGTTGAATTAATTAGGCAGTCTAAAATCCTGTTTCCTCATTGGCCAGCGGCTGCAGTGCTCATTGCTAACATGACACCATGAGTTGGAACTACTTTGCTTTACTGAATCACATCACCATGCTGTGCCTCACGAGTCAACCATGATCAGAGACCCTACCCCTCTGCTTCTTGGCTGAAGTTCCTGCCACCACAGGATTTCAGCATAGCTGTTTCAGAGCTCCCACTGCTAAATAACCACTCCCTGAGGTTTGGGGCTCACCAGTACCATTTTTTTTTTGCCTTCTTATCTCCTACTTCTTCCTTTCCCTTCCCAGCCTTCTCTTTCTGCTCTCCCCTTCCCCATCCAGCATGGAGTACCTCTATCTCTGGGTGGAAGCTGTGCAGCTGGCTCCATCACACAGGAGAGCCTGAACTCTTGCCCAGCCACAATGTCCAGGGTCTGCCAAAACCTATTCTGCTCACAGGCTCCAAGCTCTCACCCAGCCTTTCATGAACTGAGCGAGGAACACCACTCAGGGGAAGTTAGGCCCCACACAAAAAGGAATCAGTGAACAGTGACTCAGCTATCACAGCGCCCAAGACAGTGCCAAGTTCAGAACACTGTAGCAACACTTCACATTTAGCAGCAGGGGGAGCCAGCACCTTTGCCACAGAAAGTGAAAGAAGTCCAGAAAGCATAGAAAAGCAGCTCCTCTGCTTCTGGTAAGGATAGAAGAGTAACAGACCTCATTCTCCACCTTCCTCAGTCCTGTTTCTACAGTCCAGCACCCCTGTCACAGGTGCCTCATCTGTTGGGACAAAGGGACCACAAAGCCAGAGCAGTCAGCCAGATGGGGATTCCCATAGCTCTCTGCCACCTCCAAAGCCACTGACTCAGGAGGCATTTCCAGGCATAAGGGGGTGTGGCCAGAAACTCCTGTCTTCTAGCAAGTGTCAGCTGTTGGAGTGACCGATTAGCAGCCAGGTGCAATGTAGAGCAGCTCTAGGGCTGCTCTAAGTTGTGCTAAGAGCAGAACTGGCTCGTAACAAGCCCCAGGATCAGGGGAATGCAAAGGTGGCATAAAGCCATATTTATCTTTCCATTAGATTCTGTACTAAGTACAGCTTGCCCAGGCCCAAGAATTAGGAGTTACTTGGTTGCACAGATTATAAAGCCATCAGGGACCATAGTGATCATCTAGTTTGACCTCGGGCTATGGCACTTCCCTAAAAGTCCCATCATTCAGCCCTCACCTCAGGCAGGATAAAGAGAACAGCTGGGACTGCCTGGACATACAAAGATATAAACATTTATGTTAACAGAACTGAGCAATTCAGAAAAATCAAACTCGCTATTACTGTACATTAATAGCTAGGCTCAGAGGACAGAGCACTCCCCTGGATCCCAGAGCTGCCTAGTTCCCCATGTGTGTAACTGAATTATATGAAGCCAGGCAGTTTCATACAATTGGAGGTTATGCAGGCAGTCTTCTCCAGAGCATAGCTAAACAGCCATCAACATCTGTAAAGCAGGTATCTGGTCCTTCATACACACCTATGGGCATTATAAACTGGCCTTGCCATCATCATCTGATGTTGTCTCTGGCAGGATGGCACTCCACACCGTGAGAAAACAGCATATCCTATGCAAACACTGAACCAAAAGATGGACCCTGCCCCTGGACCAGCTTACAATCTAAGTGCCTTGCACCCCAACCCCACTTGAAGTCAATGTGAGCTCTGGATGTCCAGCACCTTTGAATATTTAGTTCATTGTCAGTTATATGGATATTAATATATATTGTTTGAGATCTTCGCTTTGGAAGACATCCTTTCACCAGGAAATAGAAGGGTGGGACTTATGGACAAGGTCAACCTCTATTTGACAGCTCTAGTTGTATGTAGAGCCTGCAAGACAGGAATTCAAACCACACCCACAGATAAATGGACACACCTTTCTCAGAGAGGGAAAACTGACAAGGAGATAAAATTGCTCTTTTTTAATTCAAAACAAACATATACAACTACTCTTCTTACAGGATTCACCCAGCTCTGGTCTAAAGCAGGCAAAACACACAAACAGCAAGAAATATACAATGAAAAAAAGCAGGTAAGAAAAATGATATTTTCCTTTAGATTTACATATTTCATTTATTTTAGTTGGTCTTCTTTGTTGTTATTTAAGAGATGGAACCATTTGGGTGAGGATGCATTACTTGTACTGCCACAAATTATTTTATTGATTCTTTTTATTTTGTGTCTTCTTTGCAATAATATTTGTACTGTGTTGCTTAATAATCTCCATAAAACACGGTAGGGTGTGTGTCCTGCTGGGAAATATATAACCACCTCTCAGGTAGCTGTGGCCTTTGTCCTTGTCTTTACCCCAAAGCATGACAATATCCTAGCACAACAAACACACACACCCTGTCTCATCTACTTGCTTAATTTCTTTGTTGAGCCAAAGTTATTATATTTATCTTTGAGCTGTAGTAGTTCTTAGCTGAGATATGATAAAGAAGCGGCTTTCTCTTTTCTTCTCTTTATTTTCACAACTGTATTAAAATGTGGAATTCAAGCTGGGAGACATCTTGACAAAATGGACACCCAGCTACTTATTACATGCAAAAGGAAGACAAGATGATAAGAGCAAAGTCACTAGAAAATGTGTATGAATGTAGGTAATTACCTGCAGTAAACAACATGAATGAGGGCTAGAAATGCTAAGATCTTTTCTTATTTGAATGGTTTGGCTTTGTATGCTTTATGCAACAGGGGTTCAGAGCCTAAAGGCTGAACATTAGAACTCTAAGAATGTGCTAATAACATTTATGTGTAATATCTTGCAAAGGAAAAATCACAGCTGTGTTTCAGATTTTTAAGTCGGGAGCAGGCAATACAGTACCATATAAATTAGAAACTTTACTATCCCCTCTCACACCCCTACCCCCAATTCCTTTTCCATTCCATTGATTTGTCCCTTAAGAGCTGTATAAATGAAAGCTGCATTTTTGTAAATAGGAAAAGTCAGTTGATCATGTAGGATTTCAGTCTGCTTTTGCATTCTAAGGTCTCTAATGTCAAGTTGTCTGTAATTTGTACTGAACCAGAAGCAAAATACTGCTGTGCTGTCACTGGAGTGTCACTGAGTTCTCTGCAAAACTGAATCTCTGTGACATTTACACATCCTAAAGACCTGTCTGAGCTTTGCATTCCACTGAGATGATGCAGGAATAACAGTTACTTGAAGCTTCAAATCGAAGCTCTTCTGGCATTTTGCAGCTATAGCAAGGAATAAAAAACGATAACTTGTAACTGACCTTCTGTTCCGCTTCCTGAGAACAGCACCTGCTGTAGATCTATACCTATAGGACTGCACTGGAGACTTAAACACACTGCAAACATTTCTGAAGAAAATCTATTTTACGTAAATTAATTTTTGCCATTTATTTGGGGATAATGAGAGATGTCTACTTTATAGCAAGGTGAGGTGTATATATATTCCTATATTCCACATACAAATTGCCAAACATAGTGCTTCCTCGTTACCAAGGTGTCTCTAAACAGAGACTTAAAAAGGAAAGAACGCAAATCAAATTAACCTCAACTCCCACCAAGGAATCAGAGTAAAATTAGTACACAACTGGAGCACAGTGCTCATTGTTTATAAGCATATTTGCATATATGGAAAACAATATCACCAAATAAACAAAAGGTTCAATAAATACCTTTTTTATTATATTGTTAGCATAATAATGAATGTAGTTCACATTGCATTGCTGCAATACTGAATGTTTCCTCTTATCACCATCAATTATTGTAGACACACCTGTTTAAATGAAAGTATTCCCCACCCCCATCATGGTCCATCTTGATCCCTCTCCATTCAATGAAGTTGCAGTCATTTACAGTACTTATGTATTGCAATAGTTTCTATGACAACAGATGATGATGTTAAGAGTAAAGAATTTTGACTTGGGTTTATGAATAAGGAGATAAAGGAAATGGACTGCAGTGGAAAAGCTTTTCTTTCAAACCTTTAGCTGAAATAGCTAAGCTATTAATATTTAACAATAAATAATTATAAGTGCACAAAAAAGCAAACAAAATCAAACTATCGTTTACCACAGATCTTTCTATAGCAAGTAGTATTTCTCCTCAAATCTTCACTTGGCTGAATTAGATTAGCTTTTGTGCCTCTCATGGGAAGAAGTCTCATTGGAGAACAGGGGTCCCTCACAGATGATGTTCTGTTCAGGCCCAAAGGGAATAATATTCAAACACATTTTTAAGATAATTTCATGAGCAAAATTCTGCCCTGATTTACCCCAGTTAAATTTTTCAGTGGAATGTAAGTTAGGGTAGAATCAGACTCATTACATTTATTATCTCATCCAGCTCTGGAGTGAACTTTACAACCTGGCATGTGGCTTAGATAAGCTGATTTAGGAGGAAGAAACCACAATTCCCCCTTACCTATGATTGTCTGGTTAATACTGTTGCTCTGATCTCCAACTCTGTTTTTCCAATGATGCAAAATTTACTGACAGAAGAATTTTTATGAGAGTGAAACTAGACACGTCCAATTTTGTTATGGGATAATCTGTGCTAAAACATGTGCCAGCGTTTGTAACCTTTCTCATGCTTGTGCTTTGTTTTCTATTAAATGTCAACTCTGATAGACTAGCTTGCTCATCTAAAAGGGCAGGTTTTTACTTCAATAAAAACAATACTTGTTAAAAAGAAAGACAGCACCTCAATAAAAAATACGAAGCATGAATGAAATGTTCATTCTTAATTGGTACAGCAACATTGCACAGTTTTGTTGCTGGCATATGTTAGCAGAGAATATTTGTTGACAAGGGATTTTCAAGGTTATAAAAATCTTAAAGGTACTAGAGAGTGTGTAAATTAAGTCTGCTACAGGTAGATAATGTTCCCGTGATGCCAGAACTAAATGTGCTGGAGCCTTCTGGTAAAGCTTACAAGAGTATGGACTATGCACTGGGGGCTAGATTCTCAGCAAGTGTAAATCAGTGTAGCTCCATTGGCTTCAATACACCAGTTTACACTAGCTAAGGATTTGAATCTTGAGGTCCAAACTTGCATTTAATATGTATAATACCCTTAAGTACAGCAGGTAAGAAAAAAGGGAATCAATAGTATAGACTTTTAAATGTAGAATTCCTCTCTAGACAAATGTTGTGCTACACTGAATGCCAAACTACTTCCACTGGGCTGAAATCTGAGAACATTTGGCAGGGCAATGAATGCACACATTGCTCCAGCAGAGTCACACCTGAAAGTGATGTAGCCAAATGATCAGTGCTTCAGCTACAATAAATGTTCATACATGGAAATACTAAATGTTAAGTGGCATGTTATTTACTGGGCTTGGGGATCTGAAAGCAAAGAGATCCTTATCAAGCTCACTCCTTTAGCTATGATGTATGCAACAAGAGAAGTGTGCTTTGGGTTACTGTTGTGATAGGGATACCAAGTAAAATGAAAGCCAAACACACAGAACAGTATTATAATTCATCTCTTTCTGTGCTGAAAACCCAGCACTTGCCTCAACCGGTTGTCTGGATGCTGAATTCCAAAACATTTGTCTCTTTGTCTCCTCTTCAAGATGTCCTAGATCTTATTTGTCATTGTCCCTTTACAGCAGGCTAACCATACTGCCTACCAGCTCGCTGTTAAAAATGAAATAACGACTAGAGCTCCAAACTAGCAAAGTTGAACTGCAATGAAGTATGAAGCTCTGTACAATCTCACTCTACTGAGGAGCACAACCTGGATGAAAGGATCTGACAAGATCCAACTGGCAATGGTGTCATTGGCAACAATGTAACAATACTGAGGTAAGTGGGACTAGCTCCAGCTAACTTATTCCCCCTGAAGTACCTCCATAGAAAAGCTGTCTGAAACAGATTTAGGAAAAGCTTGTAAAGCGTTTTAGCATGATGGAATTCTGCAACTCTAATGTAAATGTTATTCTGATTTAAAAGCTTTTGATTAGTATGTTATTAACATTAATATGGTTATGGGGAATGTTTAACGCTTCCAATGCCAAAGTAAAATGATCCCTTATTACTGAGTAAGGCATATTTACAAATACGGGGAAATATAAAATCGCTACACCTGTATATTTCTGCTTGCTGTATTTTACAAATTTCAGTGCAACTAAATCCACCTGCTTTATAGGTTATGTGGCTAGAGAAAGTACCTTCTTCTGCTTTCATTTTGCAAGGTCTTACTATGCCTAACTCTTGGTCAGTGGCTATCTTAGCTATCTTAGCTCCTAAAATTTACCAGCCAGTTATATAATCAGTGAACCCCTGTGTTGTGTCTTCTGCATCATTTAGTGGTTGAAAGGGGCACTACAACATTTCTACACCAAGGACTGCAGTATCTGGTCATATGACTCAGGTGCTGCCTAAAAGACAGCTGTGGTTTTTGTTGTTGTTTTTTGAGGGTTGTGTTTCTGAGCAGGGATGAGTGAAGTGAACCCAACAGAGCTTGAGATTTTGTGAATAACTTGCATTATTTTGGGGGTACACAAAATTAGTTCCCAGTTTGCAAAACTTTTCTTTTAATTTAAACCCATGGTTTTTGTTTGGCTGGTTTTTGAAGGGAGATTTAATTAAGGAAAAAGGTTTTGCTAGCTGAGCAGAGGCCTGTGCCAGGTATGTGAAGTAGAAAAACTCTTCCACCACCGTAAGTTAAGCTGGAACAATTAGGTACCAGAACAAGGTGAGTCATTTTCCACCCTTTCTACATCTCTCTTCTTTCTCTAGTGTCTTTCCTAAGTCAACTCAATAATGACAGTTGCATTACCCAGTTTACAGTGTTAGTGTGTGTTCAAATAAAAAATTAGATGAAAAGAGTTAAACCAAACATTGTTCTGAGTTACAGGAAAACAAAAATATAGGGATGGTCAAATCACTTCTTAAAAACAGGGTTTTTTCCAAACGTTTTTGTTTGTTTTACTAGTGTCAGCTTTCCAGTAAAAAAAATTTATTTTTTGTTGAAAAACTGTTTCCCAAAACCTAAAACTTTTGGTTTTCAGCCAGAAACCAAAATATTTTGGCCAAAACCTCAAATATTTTGATTCAGACATACTACCATGGTGCCTTATGGGAGTTATAGTTACATTGGCTTATGCTCCCATTCTTCTCTGTAGACTACGTTCCCCAATTAGACTACATCTCCCATGACACACAACCTCTACTCACCAAGAGGGGAGACCAAAGTGTGTCATGGGATATGTAGTCCAATCAGGGAACCTAGCCTATAGAGGATAACAGGAGTCTGAGGCACACAAATTGTAACTCCTGTGAGATTTAGAGGTGGCATTTCTGAATCGAACTATGATAGTTTTCAACTGAAATATTTTGCATTTTGATTTTTTGCCAAAAAGTTACACATTTTTAGTGTGTAGGGGTAGGGGGAGAAACAAAATTCCTTTCGCCATTTTCCAACCCACTCTACAAATACACTTATTTAAGTTGTTTCTTTTTTCTATATTTAACCCAGACAATAGCATCTTTCTGTGCTTGCCTGACACTTGACAAGGGGAGGTTAGGGTACAATAGCTGTGCTTGCAGTTGGGGAAACTACTTTGACACTCATTTATTGAAACATTATCAAACACAGGCAAATACTGTATTTTGATGCTTCTTGTCCTTTTCAGAACAACAGTGCTCTGGAGGTAACTTTAGCACTGATTTCAAATTATAAGCACTCTATCTACTGGAAACTGAAGACCCTTGGCCACTGTAAACTAAACTACCAGACCAGGTGTTGGGCTTGCAGCCAACACGTCATGTTTTTTTCCCCGCACTGTACTACAAAGGACCTCAATGCTGATGGGAAAGATACACTTCCTTTAGGGATCAGAGATAATTAACTCTTCATAGTTGCTCATTTATTACTACTGCACTATGCCAAATTTTGTATTTCTGTATACAGTGCTTTATTAAAGTCCCTAACACATTGCTGGTGCTATGCAAATGACCATTTTCATTCATTAATAATTGGGCCTTTAACTGACTTTTCAACTACTTTTTCAGGAGTGAAATGTTTGCCATTCTCATGCATTTAGATTACAGGCTTCTGTTTAGTTTCTAAATACTAACAGAATTATTATTGATATATGGGAAGTTTTTAGATGACAGACAATAGAATGTCAACAAATGTGAAATGTACATTTTGCACAGAAATATCTCAGTATCAAGTTTAAAATCAGCTGTGCCCTATTATGTTGCCACAATTAAAAATAATAAATTTACAAATATATTAATAGCTTCTGCACCTCAATCATATAGCACTTTTTATCATGGGATCTCAAAGTGTTTTTACAAAGGAGGTCAGTATCATCATCTATATTTTACAGATAGAGAAACTGAGACAAACTGAAGTGACTTGCCCAGGGGCAGAGCCAATAATAAAACCAGGTCTCATGAATGTCAGTCCAGTGCTCTATCTATTAGGTCACACGTTTGAACTGAGACTAGCAAGATGCTGACAAACCTCAGCCCATGCTTGTGAACAACTGCCTAACTTGAAAAAAGAAGAACAGGAGTGTTAGTCTGTACGGCTGCTACTCTGAAACCTGCCTAACTTGAGGTTGTTTACACAGGATGAAACTCACAAACTCCCTTTCCACGTCTCCAAATTCTCCTTGTCCACTCCTAAACCACTCCAGCATGCACACACCACCCTCTTCTTTCCTCTCTTACCTCAGTTGTCTTTCAGAGGGGCTTGTTGGAGAGTCCCAAGGCATTGTTGGGAGAGTTAAAGGGAGGCCCATGGAGGATGACTGGAGGCAGGAAGCAGCCAGCTGTGATTGGGTTTCGCTTGCAGATTCATGTCAAAATGGTTGGTTCACATCCCTGTGAACTAAACTCCCAGGTTCCATTCATAAACTTACTCCTGCAGGATCCACAGCACCCTAGAGGTAATGCAAAATAAACCAATCCCATATATACTAACAAATGCAGCTTTCACATGGCAGTTGCAATACGTGTTCAGTTTGCTAAAGTTTCTGGTCATCATTCTGTAGACATGACAGGACCATTGAAGCAAAATCTAGAAAGATAAATATGCTTTCTCTCCAGCCATTTTTTTAACATATACCTTTTGGGGGATATTAAAAAGCTCTCCACAATCTACACATAGTGTAAAAAATAAAGCCTTTGTCCCTTTTATCTCTGTTCTTTTAAAAACATTTCTTTAAAGGGCATTCAAGTTTAGCAGCACTGAATCTATGTTCATGAATTAACCCTCCTGAATTTGAAGAATATATTAGATCCCTAAGATGAGGTGATGCAACAATGCTAAGATTGCATCCAGGACAAAGGATCATTCAACTCTAGTTGCACAGTGTTGCTGCAAGTTCTTAAACAGCTACCATGCTCCACTCTAAAGGTGGCTGCATTTCAGAGGTGGGAGGAGAGATTCCGATAGAAAGAGAGAGATTTGAATCAAATGTAAATTAGTTTATGAAGCTTCTTGGGATCCCTTGGGCTGACGAGCGCTACGGAAATTGTTTCCTGTACAGTCCTACAGCAGTCAACCACGGGTGCTGGTCTTCTTCATAACCACACAAATGCATGTGTCACAGGATTGCCTGGAGGTGACAGTAGGTGTCTCACAAAGTGAGCTCAACTTAGTTTTACAGCAGTGAATTGATAGTTCACTCAAGATAGCTGCCCAGTGCCTGGAATTTAAATTCCATGACATAAAACAATCAGCTGGTTCAGAGTTGGGCCTTTGACCAGGCCAGGATTCTTGGGTAAAGTCAGGGGAAATCCTTCCTCCCCTATTCTAACTTCACCGAGAACTTCCCATGGAAGACGCAGCCAGCCCTTTTAATCTTAACCTGTTGGGCCCTGATTGGTTTCTGCCTGCTCCTGGCCCTTCTCACTGCTAGAGGACTGGTTCTGAGAAGCTGATCATGGGAGGCCTCTCTAGGCAGCTCTTGGAGCTCTAAACTCACTGTTCTTTTTCTTCAAAGGACACTTTCTTTGGAGTTCTTTGTGGCAGCCTCTAGCAGGGGACAACAAATGCCTGGTACACCCCATCCCATCTACTCTCTTCCTATAAGACCTGCCTCAAGAGGCTGGGTTCTTGCCATCTGAAATACTAGCCAGTACTAAAGGAGAATAAATCCTGTGTTCTGAAATAGATTACACATTGGATCAATACCCTCTTTGTCTCTCAAATTAGTATTTCCAGTGTCTTAATTATCTGAAAACTTAGTGTTTTCAAAAGAACAGCAGATCACTTAGTTTATTCATTCAGTTTATTCTTTGCAACCAGGTGAAATAAAGATTTGCAGATTTGGCACTCAGTTCAAATACATACGGAAATAAAAATGAAAAGATAAGTAATGTTCACAGTGTTTGGGATTTGCCTATTAAAAACATAATCTTCCCAGATCCATACTATGGGATTTTAATCTGGATTTCTGTCTGATAGCAATTAAAAGCTGACAGCACAGAAGTATTTTATTTAAAAGAATAATTGTTCTGATGATATTCAATTGAAGCACAGCCACCAGTTTGAAGCTGGTCACATGCATAAAGTGCACAGACTAGCTTACTTACAAAAGATCACAAAGGGAGTTAATAGAACGGGGATACAAATCCAACATCTTTTTCATTCTCAGCTCTTTGTTCTAACCATTAGTATACACTGACTCCCTTTGGTAAGATCCTTTGTATTTCCAACTTCTCAGGGTCTCATAAATTAAAGTCATGTACTTTTATCTACTCATTCCCTTTAATAAGCGTCACAAACATTCAATGTGATTGATTAACTGGTAACAAGAAAGAGACAAAGTAGGAATATTCATATTAGCATATTTTTCTTTGCTCGGAGAAATGCATTGCATACGTGTGCAGTACTTCAAATAATAGATTAAGCTGCTGAAAGTGTTAAAGCAGAATTACATTACAAAATGCAGCGACAAGGCCAAATTTATCCACGGTGTAACTCCCCTGAAGTCAATGGAGTTATATTGGCGACGAAATAGGCCCTCTGTGTGTACATAAAACACATTGGTACGTTCAGAGATTTTACAGTCAGAAGGGATCATTAAGATGGCATAAACATAGGTCACAGAATTTCACCCATTCCTTTTCCCCTGCCCCATCCAAGACCCCCACACCTCTGTAAAGTCTTATTTGTTTGAATTCATTTGCAGCTGTAGGGGTGCTGCTGCATTCGTCCTGATCCTGTGAGGTACTTAGCACTTTTACAAGGTACTGAGCGCCCTCAGCTCCCATTGACTCAGTGGGATTTCTCTCTAATCCATTTATATCACACTCATCACTGTAGTGTCTGGAAATAGGCAATGAAAGACATGGTAGAACATAGATCGAGAGGGATTCCACTTGAACTTTTACCTGTAACACAAACATTCTTTTTGCCTACTCAGTGAGATTGACACAGGGCTTGTCTACACAGACCAGCAGTGCAGACTGCAGGGTAGTCCTGGCTCCGACTACATGAACATGAACTAGTTACCTTATTAGTCTGTGATACCTGGGACTACATGGGGCAGTTACAGCACAACACAACACACTGCAATACCACCCCTCCGCGCCCTGTGGTCCACCCTGTGGGGCTCTGCAGACAAGCTCTTAGCCTGAGGCTTGAAGTATTGAGATTTGCTTTATTTTAAATTATTTTCCCTGTTATTGTCTTGTGGAATAAACTCCTTTTTAATTAGGACACTGTTGGATAGATTTTGGGGGCAGATTCAATGGGACATGTTCTTGAAAGGAACCAATCTTCAGAGCAAAGGCAGAGAAGGAACTGGAAGCAGCTAATCCAGGTAACACTCCAAAGATACCTCCCTGACAGCGGCGCAGGCATGTGGGAAAAGTCAGCTGACCACAAGGAGTGGCAGAAATCTGAGAGCCATGTGTAGAATAGATATAACCTAAGACAGTGATCCTCAACCTTTTCCGTGGGGCGGGCGCTGGACGACTACCTGCCGAGGACCGTGGCCGCCGGACAAGCAGCCTAAATGCCACTGTGAAGCAGCAATGTCAAGAGGTGTCACCGCCGAAATGCCGCCATGAAGCAGTGTCATCAAGAGGCGTCGCTGCTGAAGTGCTGCTGAATTTAGGCGGTAGCGCTTCTTGATGTTGCTGCTTCACGGCGGCATTTCGGCAGCTGCTTGTCTGGCAGCCAGTAGGTCGGCACACATGGATGCCCCGGCAGACGCCATTGCACCTGCGGGCACTGCATTGGGGACCCCTGACTTAAGATATCACTAAATATATTCCACAAAATATATAGGGTGTGCAACACAGCTGAGTTAGGCTCGAGTGTGCCCTGAGTAGGGAGCACTGCAATATGGCACTTGTCCAGGAGAGGCCAAGGAGGGACCATGCTTATAGACAGTGATGAGCTCCCAAAATCCTAAGAACCGGTTCCCTACTGAGTCCTCGGCACCACTTTGGCGGCGGCGGCGGGGGGGGAATCTTCACTTGCTCCGGGTTTTCGACGGCAGGTACTTCACCCGGAGCGAGTGAAGACCCCCCCGCTGCCAAAGTGCCACTGAAGACCCAGTAGGAAACCACGCGGTGAGTACCAGCCCCACGTGCCTGTCTCCCCCCGCCGCAATCCCTCCACCCATCTGACCCCAACCCACATCCTGCCCCCGACTGCCCCCCTCAGAACCCGCAACCCATCAACCCCCCCTGCTCCTTGTCCCCTGACCACCCCCTCCCGAGACCCCCCACCCTATCTGCCCCCCAGGATCCCACCCCCTACCCAACTCGCCCCGCTCCCCTGATTGCCCCGACCCCATCCACCACCACCCCGACAGACCCCCGGAACTCCCATGCCTACCCAACCCCCCCCCCCATTGCCGGTGCCCTGACCGCCCCCTCCCCCCGAGCCTCTTCCCCTTCCAACCGCTCCCTGCCCCTTATCCAACCCCTCCTCCCAGCCCTGCCCGGCCCCCTTACCATGCTACTGTGTAAGGATACTGCGCGGCCGCTGGAGCTCACAGCCCCACCCCCTTACCATGCCGCTTAAAGCGGCAGGAACTGCAGAGCTGCCCAGAACGCTGGCGCTGGGGCTCTGCAAGGGTGGGGGAAGCAGTGGAGGGGCCGGGAGAGCCTCCCCAGCTGGGAGCTCAGGCGGGCCAGGCAGGATGGTTCCGCGGGCCAGACGTGGCCCGCGGACCAGAGTTTACCCACCTGCCCGCCCCTTTAGGAGCCGGTTCTACCCCAGCCTCTAAAATTAGCAACTGGTTCTTGTGAACCGGCGCGAACCGGCTCCAGCTCACCACTGCTTACAGAGACACAAGCTCTCCCCTAGCTTTCCAGTGCATGGGAAGCTGCACCATCGACTGGTGCGACTGTTCCTCCAAGTACTCCCAGGCTGTTCAGTGGGCTGGTATGGAGGTGGGGTTGGAATAGAGGCCATGCCCCCACCTCCTCCCTGAAACATTTGGGCAGTGTTCAACCCTGTGTACAGAGAACATATTCGTGTTTGCATGAGGCTCCTTGCACCTCTAACTCTGCCCACCCATGTACACGCCAGTCACAAGCTGCCCCTTAATATTTCTGTGGAAATTATGTTTGTATGGTTTGACTTATTTTGACTCCCTGGTTCTTGCAGTTACTTGCTCTTTATGTAGCCTACTCCCTTGCATCAGTGATGCTTAATTTTCTCCCATTCCTCTTAGTTACATACCGTAAATGTATTCCTAAAGCACCTTCCCTTCCAAAAGTACTTCCATCTGAGTCTCTCAAAGTGCTTTACAAAATGCATCTGAAGAAGTGGGGTTTTTTATCCACGAAAGCTTATGCCCAAATAAATCTGTTAGTCTTTAAGATGCCACCAGACTCCTCCTTGCTTTTGTGGATACAGACTAACATGGCTACCCCTCTGATAAAGTGCTTTACATGCATTGATGAATTAAGCTTTAAAAAACAAGCTTATGAGATAGATAAGAATTGTTATTCCCATTTTACAGATGGGAAGCTAAGCACAGAGATGATTAGTGGCTTTTTCCACCGTTTGTGGAAAAGCCAGGATTAGAATCTAGAACTTCTAACTCCCAGTCCTTTGCTTTAATAAAAAAACCAACCTTCCCTTCTTTTTGTACTGCTCCAAATTGTCTCTCTCTCTCCCTCTCTGCTGTTTGGACCCCACAGCCACACAAGTTGGGGAGCAGCAGAAAAACACGTCATTCTTCTCACACATAGCTGTTTCTCTCTTCATAGTGCTGATTAATTTCATTTAATAAATAAATCTTCACTAATTTATGAGCGATAACACTGAGGCCACAGCACCACTCTAAAATCTCCTCCACCTCTAACCCACCCTCACTCACCTGGTTTGAAAACTAAAACTATATTATACAACAGAATAGACCAGATATTTCCTAAACCCTGACGTTGCTAAATCTCAGATCCAACCATATTGCTCAAGAGACTGGTCTTTTTAAGACAACCTTTCAGAGGAATTCTTATATTTGCAAGGTTATTTTGCGGCCTATGGTAGCAGAAATCTGAAACATAACTTGAAATGAGGTGCGTCAACCATTTCAGCTCTGGGCCAGGTGGACATATATGATCTAAAAGGACATATTTAGAAATGTTTAGTTTAGACAGATCTAATCTTCATTTGTGTATCCAGTTACTAACTGTTAATCATGTCGACTTCGTCCAAATTATCCAACCAAAAGGATACCTAGCAATTTGGGAACATTCCTATTAGATTACTAATACCAATATTAAGTGAAAGAGCTTGAAGTATGCCACATTAGTTTCTGATGTCTGCCTTCTGCCATACTTCTGGCCAGCAAACCTTGGCAGATGTGACTCCATTCTGTCCAAATCTAATTCAGTGTTTAAGAATGCACTCACTTTCCTGGGACCATCTGTTTACTCTTCTGCTAAAGGAACTCCAACCTCTTTGGCAACCAATAAATCCTGAAATGTAGCAATTTTTTGGAGTATTTAGAATCTGAATGTCATCCAAATGGTTCATTATTGATATTAAAACCGATTTGTGCATCACCAATCATTAAAGGAATGTACTAAATATCTCCATGAATGAGAGACTGAGTAGTCTATCAGAATACATTTATCAACATTAATGTTACCATTACACGCAAAACAGGTTCTGGAGCTGTGCCTGCTATTTTAAAGCCTCACCTGTTAAAAAGAACAGGAGTACTTGTGACACCTTAGAGGCTAACAAATTTATTTGGGCATAAGCTTTCGTGGGCTAAAGCCCACTTAATTGGTAATTATTTATGTTGTTTTTTTTTATTTTTGCAGCACCCAGAAGTATACTGGGCGTGTTACAAAACACATAAAAGAAAACTCTCTGCCCCAAAACATTACTTGAGCCATACTGAGGCACAGGGAAGTCATATACAGTTGAACCTCAGAGTTATAGACACCTCGGGAATGGAGGCTGTCAGTAACTCTGAGATATTCGTAACTCTGAACCAAGTGTGGTCGGGCTCCAGATCCAGCAGCTGACACCTCAGGCCAGGTTTCAGCAACAACTGAGCTCCCTCCTCAGCCCCAGCAATAGTTTGCAAGCTTGTCCCCCTCCTGGTGGAGAGTGTGTGTGTGTATGTGTGTGTGTGTGTGCTCGTTGGGGTCTGGCTTGGACTGGCAGCCCCGGAATCTTGCTATAAGTGGCTGCCCCACGTGTGAGGATGGCGGGGTGGGGACAGGCAGCCCAGATGTGCCTACCTTTAAGATTAAATACAGGTACAGTACAGTATTTGCTTTTATTTAAATAATTTATTTATTTATGTCTCTGCTTCTGCCTGATTGGTTATTTCCGGTTTCACATGGTGTCTGGGTGACCAGTCAGTCCATAAGTCTGGTATTCATATCTTTGAGGTTCTACTGTAGTGCAGAATCAGGAAACCTAGGATCTATTCCTAGCTCTGCCTTTCATGACCAATATGGCAATTTCCTGAAGTATCCTTGGGAGACCTTATTGAATCAATTTTAAATATCTCTGGGATCCACTGTATTAAATGAATTATTTATGTATTATTGTTGTCTGGTGGGAGATGTGAGATTTGGGGATTCAAAGGACTATATTGAATAATGTGCCAGCTAAGAATGGACTTTTGGAACAAAAAAGTGTCAAGTGGTTTTCTTGGGAAATCTAGGAGGAGATGAGCGCAAATTTCCCACCTCTGGTTAGGCAAAAACCCAGCCTTTTGAAACTACACCCTGAGGAGTGAGCCATTGTCTGCTGATACATAAGGCCAAATTCTAAGGCCCCAGCTATATAAAGAAAAGACCGAACTATTCATGGTTGTTCTGGTTCTGAATCTGAGATAGTTTTGAATTTGTAATTTGGGGAAAACCCAGTTGTGAGTTTTGAAGAATTGACACGTGCCAGAGGTTGGAATCTGGTAGACTTTTCAGCATATGTGTAGGTTCTTTTATTATTTTTAATATGTTTTCCCTGTAATGCTTAAGAATACCTTAAGAATAAATGTGCTTGCTTAGAAAGAACAGTGTGGTAACTTACAACTGTGAGCAATTATTCTGTTCATAGTCTCTGTGGCAAAAGCAAAATGCAGACGTTGGCCTGTATAGGGAGTCTGGCTTGCTGGGAATATCACAATACAGCCTGGAAAAATCCTAATCAGGAGGGAGAGAAAAAGGCAGGTCTCTGCCCAAGAGAGGAGCTGGGAGCCTAGAATGGGTGCCCTTGAGGGACCATTGAAGGGGAATATGGGCATAGCTGGCCCAAACTATGACACCATGGAGCTGCTGGGTAACCTTGGGCAAGTCACTTTGTCGTCTCTTTGTTTTTGTTTTCCCTTCCTACATTTGTTTCCCCTTCTTACATTTGTTTTCCCTTCCTACATTTAGACTGTCAACTCTTCAGGGTACTTTCCCTATATATTTGTGCAGTTCCTAGCCCAGTGGGGCTTTGATTTCAGTTGAAGTTTCTAGGTGACACTGTATTTACAAATAATATATCATAAGTATGTACACACACACACACACACAATTACCTTTGATCAAAACTATTCACTTTCTGGATAAGAAAACTGGTGTATAACTAAATTCATAAGATACATTTTTAAGAACCACTTTGAAGATGGAATTTCACATATGAATCATAGGGTCTCTCTCTAACTAAGCTGCTATGCTCTCCACCACTAACAATTTCTGACATTCTAAATATTTCATCTTGGGTTTCTCATGATGTTTTTCATGAACTCGCAGAAGGTTTGGAAAAGCCATCATCAAATATCCCACATAAAAATTCTGATAGTTTTCTATTAGGATAAATATTGATAACATTGTCTTGCCAAAGCACAGTTATACCTGGACTCCTGAAATTTCTCCAGTTTTCCTTGTGCCTTTCTGCTGCATTGACCATCTAAAAATTCTGACCTAAATGATACCTTAGACATTGATGATGAAAAGCAAAAACCTCCTGCCTCCTGTGGCAACGTGGCTAATAAACTGAACTATAGTCTTGTGCAGACACGTGTGACCTGACTTTGAATTCAAAGGCTATTTGCTTACTTCTGAAAGGACACTAGCCTGTTTGGCTTCACCTCTGCATACAGATTTTCCTAACCCACAGGTGTGGATTACAAGATCCCCTATGCTTGAAATACTTGTTGTTTTTAAATAAGCTATTCCCCTAATTAGTATGTGGCATCAGCATTTGAAATACTTTCCTGTTGCCTCAATAGCATGCTCGTCTTTTATTCTTCTCATGTATACACATGCACACACACTTTTTTCCCAGTTAATTTTGTGCTGGTGAAAGATTCCAGATTGATAGCTCTGAAGGCTGAAGTCCTTTGTTATCTACAGAGAAGGTACAGCATAGGTAAAAGCAATAAAAATTTCCCCATGCGGCTCCACCAATATGCCACCCCCTAGTCTGAGGAGGGCGCATCTGTAGGTTTGAGAAGCGAGTTCGGTTTCCGTGCCATTTCTTCTCTGACTAAAAGGGTGCTAATTAGATAATGCCAACAGTGGCATTTAGGATGTGGACACCTCTGTACTAGAAAATGGACTGAGGCGGCCAACATTTAGAGATTTCTGTATTAAGAAACTGGCTAAATTACAAGGGGCATGGTGCAGTGTCAGCAAATAGCCATCGAATCTTAAATCGGCACACAAGCGCTTGTAAGGGAATGAATTAGCAATGTAACAATGGGAAGCGATGGGGTTATACTTTTAAGCATCTCTCTGTTCCTTCAGATAATCACTCTCTCTCTCTCTGTCTCTCTCTCTTTCTCCTCTTCTTGTCATAAGCCCCTTCTCTTCATGCCCCCCACAACTATGCAGCAGTATACAGTAGCTTTCCCACATGGTTCTGAGAAACCTGCCTTTTCTTATCACCACCAGCTTTATCCATCATTAGGACTATTCTGGTTTGACATAATTTTCCTCAGCCTGTTAAGTGAGCAAGTGACTGAACCAACTGCTTTAGTTGGGATGTAATTAAACCTGACTTCCTGCTGTGTTCTGATAAAATGCTTTCACCTCCCACCCTGGCCATGCAACTCCTGTAGTTCAACTCGCACCTCTCCTGTACGATAATTTCCTCTTCCTCATGACACCCACAGACTTAGTACAAATACTCATTTCTTGTGGCTCCCTGTGCCTTGTTGCAATTCTGAATTCCATACAAAATCAATGCAACAGGAACAGTTTTAAAAATAAATTAATCAATTAATAAGCAAATAAATAATCATTAAAGTTCAGATTCTACACTCCCCCTTAACCATTTGTTACTCCGGGAATAGTCTCAGGGACTTCAGTGTGACCCCTTGCAGGTCAAGGTACTGCTCAGTGTTTTTCACCTCAGGGGTCTTAGTGGGTTTTATTATTTGCACAGTTCCACTGGCCATTCATTTTGCTAACACATGAACAGGTCACTTTGCTAAGCATATTGGTGTTCTATGTCTCCATTAATATAATGCAACAGACTCAGAGGATGACCTTGTGGATAAAGCACAGGACTAAGAGTCAAGAAGTCTCCATACTATTTCCTCCTCTGCCATGGATTTCCTACGTGTTCTTGGGTAAGTCACTGTCTGGGCCTCACTTTCCTCATCTGTAAACTGGGGATATTAATTTTTACCCATCTCCCAGAAGTGTTGTGAAACGTAACAAGGGCCAAATTCTGCCTAGCCAAAGATGGGTGAATTTGGGATTGGGGGAAGAGGGTATAAGAAGTCTCATCCCCTTGGAAAGGGGCCAAGCAGAATCTTGGTTCTTGAGCTATACGAGTTCAACAGCCTGGGGGTTTCCAACACTGGTGGTGACACTAGAAATCCTAGATGGTGAGGAGTGAATGTTGTAATATCATTGCGTGTCACCAGGTGGTACTATTACAGATAGCTCTAACAGCTAGTTCCCATGGGCATTAAGAACCCATACACCCACCACCTTCAACTCCAAGTGCAAGAAACACTTGTACAAGCTGCCTTCTCTACTATGTGCACACTGTTGTGTGCACATTAAAACAAAACAAACACATACAATTCTTCTCCTATGAGATTGGATTCATTTCTTCAGTGCAGCCTAAAAGGATGTACTGCATACCAAGAAAAACATTACATGGTGTCAAAAGCATTGTACTTCAACAGCACCTTCTATCTGTAAAGTATTATTATTTCTTATTTCACTTTTTTCCTGTCCAAAGTGACAATTAAAAGCAGCATGGAAATCATTTTCTTTCTTTGGGACAAGAAAATGACAGATTTAAGACTATAATTTGTTGTGGAAGCTTGTGTGTAATTCACATTACCATTATTGGGAGTATTTACACATTGGGAGTAAAATACACAGTAGCCCTGGTAGTCTACATCTCTAACAGCAAATACAGGAACCCAATGTAAATGATAGTTTGCAGCATTTTCAGGAAGGTCTCTCTTTTTTTTTTTTTTTTTTGAGAAGCGTTTTAAATGTTTCAGATAAAAGCACTTAAAAGAAAAAAATATTTTGAGGCGCTACCTTCTACTCCTTTATTTCAAGGTTTCCCCACCCACTGTATTAAATTTATAAATATTTCTGACAGATATTGAAGTGGAATCAGACAATGTTATTTTAAAGGTATTTGATATATTTCCTTGCGAAATAGTAATCACAGTTGTCATGATGTGACAACAACATGTGAACTTTAGATTGATGATAGCATTATTTGGATTATACATTGTTTGAAAGAGGGGTTTTTTTTCAGAGTATCAGAACAAAATTTAAAAACAAAAGTTAAGCACAGGAATACTGATTTTTTTGTAATCTGGATGATCAGAGCAAGTGAACTGGGATTGCTTTCAACATTTACCTCTGCCTTCACTATCAGAAAGAAGTAAATAAATAGCAAAGTAAGGACAATTAATCCCCAGAAAGACAAAAGAGCTAAACATTATAGTTAAAAACAAAAAAAGGTTAAATTTAACTCCAGGATAATCCTGAAATCCTTAGTCAAGACTAGATTGATAGATACCACAGCAAGAGATGGGGGGTTATGTAGTCTGACCCCCTGTATAACAGAGGCCACAGAACTTCCCCAAAATAATTCCTTTTGAATCAGAGCATATCTTTTTTAAAATATCCAATCTTGATTTTAAAATTGTCAAGGATGGAGAATACACTGTGGCCCTTGGTAGACTCTTCCAATGGTTAATTTGCCTAACGATTTAAAAAATGTATACTTTATTTCCAGATTAAATTCATCTAGCTTCAGTTTCCAGCCGTTGGAACTTGTTATACCTAGGTCTGTTAGACTGAAGAGCATATTATCAAACATTTTTCCCTCATGTAACTATTTTAACTTTGATCAAGTCACTCCGGACTTTCTGTTTGTTAATCTGAATAGATTGCGCTCCTTGAGTCTGTCACTATAAGGCATATTTTCCAATGCTTTAATCATTCTTGTGGCTCTTCTCTGAACTCTTTCCAATTTATCAACATTCTTCTTGAATTGTGGACATCAGAACTGGACACTCACCAGAACTGGTTTCAGAGGGGTAGCCGTGATAGTCTGTGCCAGTATGAGAACTGGACACTATTTCACAGCGGTGGCACCAGTGCAAAATACAGAAGTAAAATAACCTCTCTACTCCTATTCGAGATTTCCCTGTTTTTCATCCAAGGATTGCATTCGCCCTTGTGGCCCCAGCATTGTCCTAGCAGCTCATGTTCAGCTGATTATCCACCCTAAGCCTCGTATCATTTTCAGTCATTGCTTCCCAGGATAGAGTCCCCCATCCTGTAAGTATGACCTACATTCTTTGTTCCTAGATGAATGTGTTTACATTTAGCCATATTAAAACGGACATTGTTTGCTTGCTTGATAAGCTGGGTGCAATCTAGATCTGTCTGTGGCAGTGATCTGTCATCTTCATTATTTACCGCTCCCCCAATCTTTGTGTCATCTAATCAGTGATGATTTTATGTTTTCCTCCAGGTTCTTGGAAAAAGTTTTACATAGAACTTATCCCTGCAGACCCCACTAAAAACACATCCGTTCGATGATGATTCCTTGTTTACAATTACTAACTGAAGAACAATTTAAAACTCCCGTTTACTTCAACAGCCGTTTTGCCTGAACCAATCTTGGGTAAGAATTTCAGGATTTGGCTATAAGATATTATATGTACCTTCATTATGGCTCTACTGTAATTAGAATAACAGATGATTTAAAGTCAATCAAACCTAAAAGGGATGTGAACTAACTCACGCTGATACCAAATTCTAAAGTTACCTTAGATTAGACATTAAGTTCCATGGGACAGGGTCTCCACTTCTTCTGTCTTTGCTATTGCATGAAGCACACTGTCTTCACCTAATAGCAAATAATGGGTCAGATCCCTGACTGTTGTAAACGGCCATAGTTCTATTGGCTTCAGGACTTGTATCAGTGGAGGATCTGGTCCAATGACTTGATATATATTTTATATATATTGGTAAATATAATTAACCCTTGATTTTATTACCAGAGGATGTCATAGCTCAAGATATGTTAAAGGGTATGAGCTGCTTGCAAGTTTCTTTATTAATTATTATTATTATTAGTGTTGGAGTAGTGCCTGGGGTCCCATACCAGACAGATGGACAATCTAAGTGAAAGAGGAGACAACAAGTGGATGCAGACGGACAGATGAGGGAGCACAAAGAGACAATATCGGTCAGCATGACAGCCACTGAAAATAATGAGTGTAGCACTCATGTTATGTGCTGGGGTGACTGAACTGGGAACAGAGGTCCTATGTAGCTGCATTATGCAACAGAAGTTGGTCCAATAAAAGATGTTACCTGACCTACCTTACCTCTTTATGCATACCTAAGCAATGCAAGCTTCCCTATATTGTTCCACCGATGTGCCTCATTCCTGACTTGAATGGACTACCTCCAAGGGCTGGGATGATAGTTCAATCTCCTCCTCATTCAGCAGGATACTCAAGCACGTGCCTAACTTTAAACATTGAGCTGTCTCATTGATTTTAGTGAAACTACACACTTGCTTTCAGTAGGCATATGCTTAAACAGCTTACTAAGTCAGAGCCTTACAGAGCAAGCTCTGAAGATGTTATGAGTGAGGATACTCAGACTGTAAAATAATTGAGTTATCCCATAGATGATTCTGTCATACCTGGATTGTACCAAACAATTTGATTGGGTAAGAGGTACAATTTTAATCTAATAGTAATGCAGCAATGTGATTCTGCTCTTGTATGTGTGATCTATAAAGTATTTGGGAATCCAACACTATGTAATTGCTAACTATTAGTAATAATCAGTTTGTGTTAATTTTACCACAGGCATGAACTTTGCTTTCAGACTGAATATAAAAACCAATATATAAGAACTGGATAACTTACTACATAGACTGTAATATGGAAAGCAACTGCTCTCATGGATTTCTTTCCACTTATTTTTATTACATTTGAGAAATACAAGTAAATGAACTCTTTCAATAGACAAAATTCAGGAATCAGATAATAAATCACATGGAAGAAGAGGTTTGTTTTTTAAGAAGCATATCAAATCATGGTAAAGTCCACAAAATTGAGCCCGCTAGAAACAGCTAAGTAGAAATAATATTGAGCATATGTCAGCTTAACTTCTTTTAGTAAAAAGAGTAATTCAGAGATTCTTACCATAATTAAATATAAAACCTTATCTAGTATTATGAAAAATAAAACATAACAAAATATTGAATTTAGGGAGCAAAGATTTCAACATTTCAGTCCTTCACCTGTAAAAAGAGTGTCCAGCGGCTTTTATTTATGAATAGAGTAAGACAACAAAAAAAGACTTTATATTCTCATAGTCAAAAACTTACATTACTTATCTTTAATTAATCAAAGTTTAGTGAGAAATAATACTGAGGTCTGGAAACACTAACAAGAGAATTTAGATTGGAAAATTAATCTTTTTTTATGTTGTATATCAGTTGTTGCAGAGATCAGGAAAAACTAAAATTTTATTTTTATCAAATAGTACATTACGCATTCATTTGCAAATCTCACTGATTAGCTGATATCGGTCACATGTTGTTGTGACATTGACTAGAATAGTTGTAGTTAGTGTAGAAGTAGTTTGCAAAATACAGGACTTTTTTGAGGCTGTAAAATATGATGCAAGTCAGCTCAGTCCTCACCTTCATCAACTATACACAGTGTGTATCTGAGGAGAGTTGGGGGGAAGGTGACACTACGCCATTTTTCTGCTGCCCTGATCTTGGATTGGCTGGATGCCCCTTGTGTAACTAGAGCAGGTACAGGGTTGCTTGAAGTCACACTGCCTGCAGTCAGAGGCTGTCAGCTGAGGAGCTAGTGAAATGCCAATATTTCCCTCCTTTCCCCATCCCACACTTGGCATCCCCCCTTTTCACTCATCCCTGCCCTCCATGCTGAGGGAGGCAGTATTGTAAAGTCTGCTAATCTTTGCATCATCCAAAGATTCCCCTGTTCCAGAGGAAAACCACAGATAACCCTATAGGGCTGCTTTCCCGCTTCTGCAGCTTGAGCTAGAGTCAGGATTGAGCCCAATATGTTTAAAAGAGCATCAGTTGAAATCGGTGAAGTAAAACAACCCAAACAGTCGAAACCTTAAGTGACAGAGCCACAGTAGAAAGATTCGATAATACCCCACATCTATTTGTAGATTTAACAAAATGTTCCATACATTCAAGTGTATAGTGAACGAGCACATTATTTTGGAGAAATGCTCCAGATAGTGCTTTAGTGCAATCATTCAGTATCAGAAAATCCTTCATCTCGTTGCAAGCTTACTGCATTTTCCCTCTCTGTATATTGTAATATATTTTTCTAACCAATTTTATTTGAAACCGTCTAATTTAGACACGTGGGTCAAATTTAGTTTCAAGAGTTCTTACTGGAGAGAAGAATCTTCTCCAATGTAACTTTAGAAGTGGAATGTCGTGAAGAACTGGAATTAGATTTCTGTTCTGTTAAATTTAACTGCTTCTAAGCCAGAGACAGTAAAGCCAACCATAGAAATCTACTCTGCCATTATTAGCTCCACTTAGGTTAGCAAGTGACTTACGGTCACTGTGACCTCCAGACAGTGGAGTTCAAAAGTGTTATCAGATAGGTCATTCCTGAAGGGAATGTTGCATTGTGGGATTGCAGCTGGAGGACTGCTGATTCCATTTTAGGTATGTGTCTGTCCATGCTGCCACTGTGTTGATGGAACTATAACCGGGGGGGGGCGGGGGCGGAGGGTTATGCTGCTTTGAAAGAGGTAATAACTATGCTGGGTTTTGTCAATAAAAGACAAAGTAAGTGTTGATATGTGCCAGCGTGTGCCAAAAAGGGAAAATTGGTCTGTACAACTTTTTAGCATACACCAGGCATTAGATCAGTGGTAAGAAAATTATCCAAACCACCTCCCTCTTTCCCTTTCTGTCTCTTCTTTAGTGGCACAATGAAAAAGAAAAAGGTGTCCTGTCCAGTAGTGACTCTGGCCCTTTAAGAGGGAGAAGGGCCAGTACCCCTGGGACTCATCAGCTGCCTCCTAATTGGTTTTAATTGGGGACTTTTGTTATGAATTACAGGAAATATATTTTGCTACCATATTTTGCTACCCTACCCAAGGAGGGGTATCATTGAGGTAAGAAAGCCTGCATGGAGTTACTGGGACACTGAAGGTGGGAAACTGATGCATGCAGTAGGGTAGGGCTACTTTATAACACCCTCTCTTAAAGCCAAGAAGATTAATAGATTCAAGCAGTTTAAGGCCAGCAGGGACCATTACATCATCTAGTCTGACCTCCTACTGATTGCATACTGGATTATTGAAATATAAATATATATTGAGTAAGTTCCCTTATGAAAGCTTGAAATCCACTGAACTTAATAGTCATTATGAGATATGTAGACAGGTTATGGTTATGAATGTATGCATGTATATACACATAGAGCATTGTAATGGTAACTTTGGTGGGGCTTCAACATCACTTCACAACATGGTGGTGAAGCAATCATGCAGGGATGGGCTACCTCCTCAACCAGACAAGCCTGGCTCCAAGCACCTAGCCATTGTCCAGGACAGATAAAAACCAAACAAACAATGAGGAACCACCAAACAAATGTAAATAGCTTGAAACTGAAAAGAAAACCCCAATCTTCAGAAACTAAGAAAGGAGGGAGTGTTCCCCACTTTCAATATCTATAGTGATTGAGGGGGGAAAACCCACTACAAAACTTTTTAAAATAGACTCAGAGACTTTAAGGTCAGAATGGACCATCGTGATCATCTAGTCCAGGGGTAGGCAACCTATGGGACGCGTGCAAAAGGTGGCACGCGAGCTGATTTTCAGTGGCACTCACACTGCCTGGGTCCTGCCCACCGGTCCGGGGGGCTCTGCATTTTAATTTAATTTTAAATAAAGCTTCTTAAACATTTTAAAAACCTTATTAACTTTACATACAACAATAGTTTAGTTTATTATAGACTTATAGAAAGAAACCTTTTTAAAATGTTAAAATGTATTACTAGCACGCGAAACCTTAAATTGGAGTGAATAAATGAAGACTCGGCACACCACTTCTGAAAGGTTGCTGACCCCTGATCTAGTCTGACCTGCAGGCCACAGAACCTCACCCTCCCACTCCTAAAATAGACCCCTAACCTCTGGCTAAGTTACTGAAGTCCTCAAATCATGATTTAAAGACAAAGTTACAGAGAATCCACCATTTACACTAGTTTAAACCTGCAAGTGACCCATGCCCTATGCTGGAGAGGAAAGCAAAAATCACCCTAGGTCTCTGACAATCTGATGTTGGAGAAATTCCTATGGTGATCAGTTAGACCAGGGGTCGGCAACGTTTGGCCTGTGGCTCGCCAGGTTAAGCGCCCTGGCGGGCCGGGCCAGTTTATTTACCTGCTGACGCGGCAGGTTCGGCCGATCGCAGCCCCCATTGGCCGCGGTTCGCTGTCCCGGGCCAATGGGGGCGGCAAGAAGCAGCGCGGGTGAGGGATGTGCTGACCGCGGCTTCCCACCTTGCTACTGTTTATCAAGGTCCCAATGGGAAAAGGTGAGAAGCTGCTTCTGACTCCGGTGTGACTCTAACAACATTCCAATGCAAGAGGGCAAGGGGCTCATTAGTATCTGGGGGTGAGTTTCAGCTGGCCTGACCAGTCTAACCCAACTCATTAATACCATAATCTGTATCAAAAGGCTTGTAAAACAGCAGAAAGCTAATAACATACAGATCATTAATATTGCATGGTGTGTGTACAGAGGACACATTCAAAATTACAAACATATTGGAAATTATCAAAGTGTGTCTTCCAGGCAGGGCTAAAGTTACTCCACCCTAGACAAAGGAACATCTCCAAATACTTTAAATACTTCAAAAGACAATGGGAATGCAAGTTACATAGACGGTAAATAGGACTATAAAGACAGCAGAGGGAGAAGATTGAAGGAAACAGAACAATTTGCATTTTAGTAAACACCAATGAGCAATGAAACCAACATGGAACTTCCTTCACTGGGACTCTGGGAGACTTCATGTTGCCTTCCTCACAGCTTGAATGAACTTTACTTTTGGGGGTAATCTTTAGAAGAATCCATGTCCAAGGTTCACTGGTCTACAAAGAGTGAGGCAGAGAACCCCAAGTAATCTTTCACCTAAGATGACAAAGGAACCAAATACTTCAGATTTTGGGGGAGATCCTGACCAGAGGGCTTTGTCAGCCATCTTGCTGGAAGGTAGATTGGTAAGGAAACTACCTTGAACAAAGGCTGTAGCTTGTTTGGTTAACTCTGAGCCTCTAGTAAACGTTTTTCACTTTTATTTGCTTGTAACCATTTCTAGTTCTATCCTTGATACTTGAACTCACTTAAAATCCTATCCCCTTTTGTTAATAAACAGATTTTACATTTAATCTAAACCAACCCAGAGCTGAGTTCGATTTAAAGTGAATGTTAACTCCAGTTAATGTGGCAAGCGGCTCAGTACTGTACCTTTAAAGGAACAAATGAACCTAAATATCTCTCAATGGTCTAGAAGAGAGATGGACTTTGCAGTGCATACGGTTTTGGGAAATTTTGTGACTGGGAGTGTGTTGGGGGTTATATTGCTAGGTGTAACCAGAGTGTGGCTGGGATATAACAATCAGGCTGCTGTAATCAGAGTTGCTTTACCCACAGACACTCAGTGCAGACTTGTATGTGGGCTGGGAGCATTCAGACAAGTGGCCGACCCTTTAGATGCACTTTGGGTTACTGGGCAGGCAGTGACAAACCCTCACTGGTCTGTATTGCACCCCAGAATAGGACACTGCCATATGCAGATGACACTGTAAAAAGAGTGTCATCAAAAGAAAACAGAAGCAGCAGTAAACCAGTGGTATAACCAGTTAAGCAGGCATGGGATGAAAATTAACGCAACTAAGATTGAGGTCATGTGGGTTAGCAGAGATAGCACAGAAAAACTGAACACAGAAATTAATGGATTACGACTGAACCAGACTGACCATTTCAACTACCTTGGTGGGTAGCTATGAAAGACAATGATCTTGAATGGGAGACACAGTCCAGCAGCGCTGGAAGAGAGAGAGAGAGAGAGAGAGAGAGAGAGAGAAATACATCTCTCAGGTGTTGTGTATGACAATCATATGCCATGGAGACTGGAAGTCCAACTGTATAGAACAGTGGTTCACTCTGCATTGCTGTACGGTTCAGAAGTATGGTAAAGGAGAAAGCAGGTTCAATGCCTACCCGTGTTTGCGATTTGATATCTTTGCCCCAGAAGAGGAGTTACATGAAGGGACAGATTTTGAAATGAAAGCCAAAATCTGTGGTGTGGCTGACAAAATCCAGGATGCAAAATTTTGCTAGTTCAAACACAGAGGATGGATGAAGAGGTTCTGGTGAAGATTGCATGGCAGGAGAGGGTGGTAAGAAAGAGACTCCACCGAATGCTGAGGAAGCAATGGATGGATTTCACCCATGTACAGACACGCAAAGATGGTGGATACTTGCCTGACGACCTAACCCCAGGTGATGGGATAAAAAGAACACGGTCCTTTGTTTGCTCGTACTGAATGTAATCAGGTCATGATTACTGTCCCTAGGCAAATACCATCTTCCGGTCCAGTGATGAATTTATGCATCATAATGAGTTCCAAAATAGAAATACCTCATGCTGGCTGCGCTACCTTTTGTGTTTAAAACTGACAAATTTTACTGCTGACAGCATGCACCCTCCAGCATGTGTCTCCCCAATTGGAATACATTTAAAAAAATTTTCACGCATTACAGACAGATGCTTGAAGAGTAACTCATCCTGACAAGGTAATGGGATAGAGCAGGGCTCTGAATCTTTTTCATAGGGTGGACCACCTTTTAATAGGGAGATTGTGTCACCACTGACTAACCACTATTAGTAGCAATAAGAGCTGACCCATACTGTAGCTGTTTGGTAGTCTCCGTTCTTGGTGCATAGCTCTCCACATCACATAGACAAACTCAGTTGGCACCCTTGCTGACAGTCTCAGCACAGAACCCAAGCATTAAATAGGCATAGAGTCTGAAGGCAATATTGCTAGAACAGAATGAGGCAGACTTGAAGCAGACTGAAATGGGTCTAGGAGCCAGGAACTATGAGTGCCAAACACAGCCATGTCATGACCTTGGGAAGTAATTTCACCTCTTTGTCCCAGTGGCTCACCCATGATCCCACAATTTGGTCCTGCTTCCATTTAATTCAATTTGGTCAGGGCCTGTCTCTTCCTCTCATCCTTGTTTCCCCAAATGTCCTTTCCGTCTAAGTCAGCAAGGCTTCCCCCCACAGTAACCTATGGAACTCTCAGCCATACGATGTCAGATATTATGTAGAAAGTTTAAAAATGACATAGATAATGAGAACATCCACAGTCACATTAGACAGGATAAAGAAATAGAAGGGACATGGACCCTCATGCGTTAGGACATAAGCCAACCACTAATTGCCTAGGGTTCAGGAAGAAAATTTTCCTATGGGTATACTATCTCATCACTGACCATTGTGTGACTCACTGAAGCACTTGGTAGAAGCCATTATCAGACAGGATACTGGACTAGATGGACTGCTGCTCTGATCCAGTCTAGCAATACCTATGTGTATTTGTGTTTGCATTGTTTGTGTACACCTCTCCCTCGTTGCAATGTAAATTGAATATACTGCAGCTGGAATGATGTTTCACCCTTCATCAGTCTCACATTTCATAGTAGGGCTTTCAAGTTTTTCATTAGAAGTGTGAATGTTTTTAAAATTCAGTATCATGACTCTTAAATGCCTGTTAACTTTATTTTAACAATATCTGGGCTAATAAACTCTAATGCTCTTGTGCTCTGTTTTTATTAGCCCAAGATATTGTTCTTATATATCATAAACCATCAAGTTATTACATTATAGCAATAGTCTCATTTATTTTGGACTAGTGACCAGTTGTAGTCAATGGCCCAATTAACTGTGTCTAAGGCTATCCAATCATGTCTCCTTACCTTGCCCCTGCCTGGTTCAATCTAGGACAGGGTATGCATATTCCATCGCATTCCCCATTTTACAGATGGGGAACTGCGACAGAGATTAAATGACTTGTGCAAGATCTCACAAGAAGCATGTGGCAGAGCTAGCATGTGATCCCAAATCTCCAAGTCTTATCAAAGCCATCCTTCCCTTCCTTCCCATAGGCTACTGAGCAAGGAAACGCCCTGCACCTCTGTCATTATGGCTTTTTGTAGGGTTACCATATTTCAACAAGCAAAAAAGAGGACGGGAGGAGCCCCGCCCTAGCCCCGCCCCTGCCCCTCCCACTTCCCGCCCCCCAGAACCCCCAACCCTCCCCCCGTTCCTTGTCCCCTGACTGCCCCCTCCTGGGACCCCTGCCCCTAACTGCCCCCCGGGACTCCACTCCCTATCTAAGCCTCCTTGCCTCTTGTCCCCTGACTGCCCCAACCCTTATCCACACCCCCACCCCCAGACAGACCCCTGGGACTCCCACCCCCCATCCAACCACTCCCCACCCCCTGACAGCCCCCCCCCAGAACTCCCAACCCATCTAAACCCCTCTGCTCCCTGTCCCCTGACTGCTCCGATCCC